>NC_069001.1:3017259-3018213 GCF_001194135.2 Octopus bimaculoides
AACCCTGAACAAAAAGATTGTGTGTGAAGAAGTGGCCACAAGGCAGCCTTCACATAGTAACCAGATCTCCCTCGTATATTTATAGTAAATACAATATTTGAAGTAAATTTAAGTATCTTAATTTTCTCATAGAAATTGTTGCTGCTTTGGTGGCCCTTTGGTGGCCCAGTGTTTATAAGTAGTAACAAGACACCAGCAGAGGTATCTAATCTCTGCCAGGAATTACAGGGTGGTCTTATTAAACATTTTCAATTTTTAACTCTAGAGATAAAAAAGAATAATAAATTTTAGTAAGACCCCTTAATGCAGGCCTTGACCCCTGCCCAGGATGTTCAATGTGGTTGTCTATGTCTCTACCCATGAGACCACCAAGACAACCAACATTAACGTATTAAATTAAGAGATATTTCAATCTATCATAACTAAAGATAAAAAACAAAAACTCTCTCTCTCTCTTTCTCTCTCTCTATATGTATATATATATATATATATATCGTGGTACTCTGTCAGTTATGACGACGAGGGTTCCAGTTGATCCGGTCAATGGAACAGCCCGCTCGTGAAATTAACGTGCAAGTGGTTGAGCATTCCACAGACACATGTACCCTTAGTGTAGTTCTCGGAGAGATTCAGCGTGACACAGAGTGTGAAAAGGCTGGCCCTTTGAAATACAGGCACAACAGAAACAGTGAGAGAAAGTTGTGGTGAGAGAGTACAACAGGGTTTGTTACCAACCCCTGCTGGAGTCTCGTGGAGCTTTAGGTGTTTCTGCTCAATAAACAATCACAACACCTGGTCGTATCGGAATTTAAGGTAAAAAAACAAAACTGGTGGATGCGCACGCATACAGGCACACAAGAACATTTCTGCTTAACAGAAGGCAGCTTAAAATTAAAGGGAGAGCATTCAATTTTTCAGAGTGAGACGAATATATTATTCAAGGGAGAGCACTTA
>NC_069001.1:3018799-3025186 GCF_001194135.2 Octopus bimaculoides
TTTGCCAAGGGAAGTTATCCTTCCCATCTTGATCTACGATACGTACGTACTCGAGTTTCAGGGTTATTTCCCTTCTTCAGCGTACGACAATCGCCGAGCTTCGATGCAAAAGGCATCCCTTGGCAAATATATATAAGTTTTTCCAGTGAAATTATTCACTGATATCGAAAAACTGACAACAAGCAATGTTAAATCTCTGAACGAGGTATTAACAGTAACTGCACGATAAAGTGAAGTATATTTGCCACTTAAATGTGGCTGACCCCGAGGGGTGGATGTTACGTACGTTCGCTCGGACGTACGTACGTTTGTTTGTTTGTTCGTTCGATCTTTCTTTCGTTCACAAGTGCGTGCGTTCGTTCGTTTGTTCATTCTAATGTACGTACTATGTGCGTACGTTCTTTCGTTCTTTTCGGGCGTATGTACGGACGTTCTTTCGTTTGCTCGATCGTACGTACGTACGTTTGTTTCTTCGTACGTACGCACGTACGTTCTTTCGTTCGGTCGTTCTTTAGCTCTTTCCTTCGTTCGTTCTTTTGTTAGTTCATTCCTTCATATGTACGTTCGTACGTACATACGTAAGTTCGTCCGTTCGTATGTACGCAAGTACGTACGATCGTTCGTCCGCACGTACGTACGTACTTACGTAATTACGCACGTACGATCTTTCGTTCGTTCATTCGTACGTATGTGCGTATGTACGTTCAATCATTAGTTCCTTCGTACGTTCGTTCGTTCGTTCGTACGTTCGCTCGTTTATTCATTTCGTTTCTTCGTTCGTATGTTTCGTACGATATTTCGTTCTTGCGTGCGTACGTACGTTCGTTCTTTCGTTTGGTCCTTCGATCGTTTGGTCGTTCGTTCGTACATACGTACGCACGTTCGTTCGTACGTACGTACGTTCGTTCGTTCATTCCTTCATTCTTACGTATGAACGTACGTACAAACGTACCTTCGTTTGTTCGTACGTACACACGTACGTTCTATCATTCGGTTGTTCTTTCGTTCGTTCGTTCCTACGTGCGTGTGTACGTTCAATCGTCAGTTCCTTCGTATGTTCGTTCGTTCGTGCATACGTACGTACGTTCGATCGTTTATTCATTTCGTTTCTTCGTTCGTATGTACTTACTTACGTTCGTTCGTTCGGACGTACTTACGTGCGTACGTTCGTTCGTCCATACGTAATTACGTATGTACGTTCTTTCATTCGTTCGTAGGTGCGTATGTACCTTCAATCGTTAGTTCCTTCGTACGTTCGTTCGTTTATTCATTTCGTTTCTTCGTTCATTCGTTCGATCGTATGTACGTACGATCGTTCGTTCTTACGTACGTACTCTCGTTCGTTCCTTCGATCGTTTGGTCGTTCGTACGTACGCACGTTCGTTCGTGCGTGCGTACGTTCGTACGTACTTACGTTCGTTCATTCTTACGTATGAACGTACGTACAAACGTACTTAAGTACGTACTACGTAAGTACGTACGTTCGTTCGTATGTACATACGTAGGTATGTTCATTGTTTCGTTCGTTCGGACGTACGTACGTTCGCTCGGACGTACGTACGTTTGTTCGTTCGATCTTTCTTTCGTTCACAAGTGCGTACGTTCGTTTGTTCATTCTAATGTACGTACCACGTACGCTCGTTCGTTCTTTTGTTCGTTCGTACGTACCTACGTTCAGACGTACGTACGGACGTATGTACGCACGTTCCTTAATTCGCTCGATCGTACGTACGTACGTTTGTTTCTTCGTACGTACGCACGTACGTTCTTTCGTTCAGTCGTTCGTTAGTTCTTTCCTTCGGTCGTTCTTTCCTTAGTTCGTTCCTTCGTATGTACGTTCGTGCGTACATACGTAAGTACGAACGTACGTTCGTTCGTTCGTATGTACGTACGTACGATCGTTTATACATACGTACGTTCGTTCTTTCGTTTGTTCCTTCGATCGTTCGTTCGGACGTACGTACGTTCGCACGTTCGCTCGCTCGGACGTACGTACGTTTGTTTGTTTGTTCGTTCGATCTTTCTTTCGTTCACAAGTGCGTACGTTCGTTTGTTCATTCTAATGTACGTTCGTTTGTACGTACGTAAGTACGAACGTACGTCCGTTCGTTCGTACGTACGTACGTACGTTCGTTCTTTCGTTCGTTCGTTTGTCCGCACATACGTACGTTTGTTCGTTCGTACCTACGTACGTAATTACGATCGTTCTTTCGTATGTTCGTACGTTCGCTCGTTTATTCATTTCGTTTCTTCGTTCATTCGTTCGTATGTACGTACGATCGTTCGTTCTTACGTACGTACGTT
Organism: Octopus bimaculoides; assembly: GCF_001194135.2. Taxonomy (NCBI): domain Eukaryota; kingdom Metazoa; phylum Mollusca; class Cephalopoda; order Octopoda; family Octopodidae; genus Octopus; species Octopus bimaculoides. The sequence goes on from NC_069001.1 coordinate 3,021,104, forward strand.
CGTTCTTTCGCTCGTTCGTTCGTTTGTAAATACGTACGTTCGTTCGTTTATTCATTTCGTTTCTTCGTTCGTTCGTATGTACGTACGATCGTACGTTCTTACGTACGTACCTACGTTCGTTCGTTTATTCATTTCGTTTCTTCTTTCATTCTGTCGTATGTGCGTACGATCGTTCGTTCTTACGTACGTACGTGCGTACGTTCGTTCCTTCGATCGATCGTTCGGACGTACTTACGTGCGTACGTTCGTTCATACGAACGTACGTTCGTTCATACGAACGTACGTTCGTTCGTTTATTCATTTCGTTTCTTCGTTCATTTGTTCGTTCGTTCGTATGTACGTACGATTGTACGTTCTTACGTACGTTCCTACGTTCGTTTGTTTATTCATTTCGTTTCTTCGTTCATTCGTTCGTTCTTACGTACGTGAGTACGTTCGTTCCTTTGGTCGTTCGTTCGTTCGTGCGTACGTTCGTTCATTCCTTCATTCTTACGTATGAACGTACGTACAAACGTATGAACGATCGTACGTACATACATAGGAACGAACGAACGCACGTACCTTCGTTTGTTCGTTCTTTCGTTCGGTCGTTCCTTAGTTCTTTCGTACGTTCGTTCTTTCGCTAGTTCGTTCCTTCGTATGTACGTTCGTTTGTACGTACATACGTAAGTACGTACTACGTAAGTACGTTCGTTCGTTCGTATGCACGTACGTACGTTCGTTGTTTCGTTCGTTCTTTCGATCGTTCGGTCGTTCGTTCGGACGCACGTACGTTTGTTTGTTTGTTCGTTCGATCTTTCTTTCGTTCACAAGTGCGTACGTTCGTTCGTTCGTTTATTCATTCTAATGTACGTACGTACGTACGCTCGTTCGTTCTTTTGTTCATTCGTACGTACCTACGTTCGGACGTACGGACGTATGTACGCACGTTCCTTAATTCGATCGTACGTACGTACGTTTCTTTCTTGGTACGTCGGCACGTACGTTCTTTCGTTCGTTAGTTCGTTCCTTCGTATGTACGTTCGTTTGAACGTTTGTACGTACATACGTAAGTAAGTACGTACGTACGTCCGTGCGTTCGTTCGTATGTACGTACGTACGTTCGTTCTTTCGTTCGTTCTTTCGTTCGGTCATTCGTTAGTTCTTTCCTTCGGTCGTTCTTTCGTTAGTTCGTTCCTTCGTATGTACGTTCGTGCGTACATACGTAAGTACGAACGTACGTTCGTTCGTTCGTACGTAGATCGTTCGTACGTACGTACGTTCGTTCTTTCGATCGTTCGTTCGGACGTACGTACGTTCGCTTGGACGTACGTACGTTTGTTTGTTTGTTCGTTTGATCTTTCTTTCGTTCACAAGTGCGTACGTTCGTTCATTCTAATGTACGTACTACGTACGTACGTACGCTCGTTCGTTCTTTTGTTCATTCGTACGTACCTACGTTCGGACGTACGTTCGTACGTACGGACGTATGTACGCACGTTCCTTAATTCGCTCGATTGTACGTACGTACGTTTCTTTCTTGGTACGTACGCACGTACGTTCTTTCGTTCGTTAGTTCTTTCCTTCGTTCATTCTTTCGTTAGTTCGTTCCTTCGTATGTACGTTCGTTTGAACGTTCGTACGTACATACGTAAGTACGTACGTACGTACGTGCGTTCGTTCGTATATACGTACGTACGTGCGTTCGTTCGTATATACGTACGTACGTACGATCGCTCGTACGTACGTACGTTCGTTCTCTCGTTCGATCGTTCGTTCGTTGTTTTGTCCGCACGCACGTACGTTCGTACCTACGTTCAGACGTACGTTCGTTCGTATGAACGCACGTTCCTTAATTCGCTCGATCGTGCGTACGTACATTTGTTTCTTCGTACGTACGCACGTACGTTCTTTCGTTCGTTTGTTCTTTCCTTAGTTCGTTCCTTCGTTTGAACGTTCGTACGTACATACGTAAGTACGTACGTACGGCCGTGCGTTCGTTCGTATATACGTACGTAAGTACGATCGCTCGTACGTACGTTCGTTCTCTCGTTCGTTCCTTCGATCGTTCGTTCGTTCTTTCGTCCGCACGAAGGTACGTTCGTACCAACGTTCAGACGTACGTTCGTTCGTTTGTTCGTATGTACGCACGTTCCTTAATTCGCTCGATCGTACGTACGTTTCTTCGTTTGTTTCTTCGTACGTACGTTCTTTCGTTCGGTCGTTCGTTAGTTCTTTCCTTCGGTCGTTCTTTCGTTAGTTCGTTCCTTCGTATGTACGTTCGTGCGTACACACGTAAGTACGAACGTACGTTCGTTCGTTCGTATGTACGGACGTACGTAGATCGTTCGTACGTACGACCGTTCGTACGTACGTACGTTCGTTCTTTCGTTCGTTCCTTCGATCGTTCGTTCGGACGTACGTACGTTCGCTTGGACGTACGTACGTTTGTTTGTTTGTTCGTTTGATCTTTCTTTCGTTCACAAGTGCGTACGTTCGTTTGTTCATTCTAATGTACGTACGTACGTACTATCGTTCGTTCTTTTGTTCGTTCGTACGTACCTACGTTCAGACGTACGTTCGTTTGATCGTTTGTACGTACGGACGTATGTACGCACGTTCCTTAATTCTCGCGATCGTACGTACGTACGTATGTTCTTTCGTTCGATCGTTTGTTAGTTCTTTCCTTCGATCGTTCTTTCCTTAGTTCGTTCCTTCGTAATTACCTTCGTTTGTACGTTCGTGCGTACATACGTAAGTACGAACGTACTTTCGTTCTTTCGTTCGTTCGTTCGTCCGCACGTGCTTACGTTTGTTTGTTCGTACCTACGTACGTAATTACGATCGTATGTTCGTACGTTCGCTCGTTTATTCATTTCGTATCTTCGTTCATTCGTTCGTATGTACGTACGATCGTTCGTTCGCTCGGACGTACGTACGTTTGTGTGTTTGTTCGTTCGATCTTTCTTTCGTTCACAAGTGCGTACGTTCGTTCGTTTGTTCATTCTAATGTACGTATTACGTACGTACGTACGCTCGTTTGTTCTTTTGTTCATTCGTACGTACGTACGTACGGACGTATGTACGCACGTTCCTTAATTCGCTCGATCGTACGTACGTACGTTTCTTTCTTGGTACGTACGTTCTTTCGTTCGGTAGTTCGTTAGTTCTTTCCTTCGTTCGTTCTTTCTTTAGTTCATTCCTTCGTATGTACGTTCGTTCTTTTGTTCGTTCGTTCGTACGTACCTACGTTCAGACATACGTTCGATCGTACGTACGGACGTATGTACGCACGTTCCTTAATTCGCTCGATCGTACGTACGTTTGTTTCTTCGTACGTAAGTACGTACCTACGTTCGTTCGTTCATATATGCGTACGATCGTTCGTTCTTACGTACGTGCGTACGTTCGTTCCTTTGGTCGTTCGTTCGTACACACGTACGCATGTTCGTGCTTGCGTACGTTCGTTAGTACTTACGTTCGTTCATTCCTTCATTCTTACGTATGAACGTACGTACAAACGTACCTTCGTTTGTTCGTTGTGTCGTTTGTTCGTTCGTTCGTTTCTTCGTACGTACACACGTACGTTCTTTCGTTGGGTCGTTCCATAGTTCTTTCGTTCGTTCGTTCTTTCGCTAGTTCGTTCCTTCGTATGTACGTTCGTTTGTACGTTCTTACGTAAATACGTAAGTACGTACTACGTAAGTACGTTCGTTCGTTCGTATGTACGTACGTACGTTCGTTGTTTCGGTCGTTCGTTCGGACGTACGTACGTTTATTTGTTTGTTCGTTCGATCTTTCTTTCGTTCACAAGTGCGTACGTTCGTTCGTTTATTCATTCTAATGTACGTAATATATACGTACGTACGCTCGTTCGTTCTTTTGTTCATTCGTACGTACGGACGTATGTACGCACGTTCCTTAATTCGCTCGATCGTACGTACGTACGTTTCTGTCTTGGTACGTTCTTTTGTTCGGTCGTTCGTTAGTTCTTTTCTTCGTTCGTTAGTTCGTTCGTACGTACGTACGTTCGTTCTTTCGTTCGTTCCTTCGATCGTTCGTTAGTTCGTTCGTACGTACGTACGTTCGTTCTTTCGTTCGTTC
>NC_069001.1:3025196-3036065 GCF_001194135.2 Octopus bimaculoides
CTTCGATCGTTCGGTCGTTCGTTCGTCCGCACGCACGTACGTTCGTACCTACGTACGTACGTTCGTACCTACGTACGTACGTTCGTACCTACGTACGTACGTTCGTTCGGACGTACTTACGCACGTACGTACGTTCGTTCGGACGTACTTACGCACGTACGCTCGTTCGTTCGTTCGTACGTACCTACCTTTCAGACGTACGTTCGTTCGTTCGTACGTACGGACGTATGTACGCACGTTCCTTAATTCGCTCGATCGTACGTACGTACGTTTGTCTCTTCGTGCGTACGTTCTTTCCTTCGGTCCTTCTTTCGTTAGTTCGTTCCTTCGTATGTACGTTCATTTGTACGTACGTAAGTACGAACGTACGTACGTTCGATCGTTCGTTCGGACGTACGTACGTTCGCTCGGACGTACGTACGTTTGTTTGTTCGTTCGATCTTTCTTTCGTTCACAAGTGCGTACGTTCGTTTGTTCATTCTAATGTACGTACGTACGTACGTACGCTCGTTTGTTCTTTTGTTCGTTCGTACGTACCTACGTTCAGGCGTACGTTCGTTCGTTCGTTCTTACGTACGGACGTATGTACGCACGTTCCTTAATTCGCTCGATCGTACGTACGTACATTTGTTTCTTCGTACGTACGTTCTTTCGTTCGTTAGTTCTTTCCTTAGTTCGTTCCTTCGTTTGAACGTTCGTACGTACATACGTAAGTACGTACGTACGTCCGTGCGTTCGTTCGTATATACGTACGTACGTACGATCGCTCGTACGTACGTACGCTTGTTCTCTCGTTCGTTCCTTCGATCGTTCGTTCGTTCTTTCGTCCGCACGTGCGTACGTTTGTTCGTTCGTACCTACGTACGTAATTACGATCGTATGTTCGTACGTTCGCTCGTTTATTCATTTCGTATCTTCGTTCATTCGTTCGTATGTACGTACGATCGTTCGTTCTTACGTACGTTCGTTCTTTCGGTCGTTCGTTCGATCGTTCGGACGTACTTACGTGCGTACGTTCGTTCGTACATACGTACGTCCGTTCGTTTATTCATTTCGTTTCTTCGTTCATTCGTTCGTTCGTTCGTATGTACGTACGATCGTACGTTCTTACGTACGTACCTACGTTCGTTCGTTTATTCATTTCGTTCATTCGTTCGTTCGTATGTACGTACGATCGTACGTTCTTACGTACGTACCTACGTTCGTTCGTTTATTCATTTCGTTTCTTCGTTCATTCTGTCGTATGTTCGTACGATCGTTCGTTCTTGCGTACGTTCGTTCTTTCGCTCGTGCGTACGTTCGTTCGTACGTACGTACGTTCGTTCGGGTATTCATTTCGTTCATTCGTTCGTTCGTATGTACGTACGATCGTACGTACCTACGTTCGTTCGTTTATTCATTTCGTTTCTTCGTTCATTCGTTCGTATGTGCGTACGATCGTTCGTTCTTACGTACGTGCGTACGTTCGTTCTTTTGTTCGTTCCTTTGATCGTTTGGTCGTTTGGTCGTTCGGTCGTACACACGTTCGTTCGTGCGTGCGTCTGTTCGTACGTACTTACGTTCGTTTATTCCTTCATTCTTACGTATGAACGTACGTACAAACGTACCTTCGTTTGTTCGTTCGTTCGTTTCTTCGTACGTATGCACGTACGTTCTTTCGTTCGGTCGTTCGTTAGTTCTTTCCTTCGGTCGTTCTTTCCTTAGTTCGTTCCTTCGTATGTACGTTAGTTCGTACACACGTACGCACGTTCGTTCGTGCGTGCGTACGTTCGTACGTACTTACGTTCGTTCATTCCTTTATTCTTACGTATGAACGTACGTACAAACGTACCTTCGTTTGTTCGTTGTGTCGTTTGTTCGTTCGTTCGTTCGTTCCTTCGATCGTTCGGTCGTTCGTACGTTCGCTCGGACGTACGTACGTTTGTGTGTTTGTTCGTTCGATCTTTCTTTCGTTCACAAGTGCATACGTTCGTTCGTTTGTTCATTCTAATGTACGTACTACGTACGTACGTACGCTCGTTCGTTCTTTTGTTCATTCGTACGTACCTACGTTCGGACGTACGTACGTACGTAAGTACGCACGTTCCTTAATTCGCTCGATCGTACGTACGTACGTTTCTTTCTTGGTACGTACGCACGTATGTTCTTTCGTTCGTTCGTTCTTTCGTTAGTTCGTTCCTTCGTATGTACGCTCGTTTGAACGTTCGTACGTACATACGTAAGTACGTACGTACGTCCGTGCGTTCGTTCGTATATACGTACGTACGTACGATCGCTCGTACGTACGTTCGTTCTCTCGTTCGTTCCTTCGATCGTTCGTTCGTTCTTTCGTCCGCACGCACGTACGTTCGTACCTACGTTCAGACGTACGTTCGTTCGTATGTACGCACGTTCCTTAATTCGCTCGATCGTACGTACGTACGTTTGTTTCTTCGTACGTACGTTCTTTCGTTCGGTCGTTCATTAGTTCTTTCCTTCGGTCGTTCTTTCGTTAGTTTGTTCCTTCGTATGTACGTTCGTGCTTACATAGTACATTCGTTCTTTCGTATGTACGGACGTACGTAGATCGTTCGTACGTACGATCGTTCGTACGTACGTACGTTCGTTCTTTCGTTCGTTCCTTCCGACGTACGTACGTTCAGACGTACGTACGTTCAGACGTACGTTCGTTCGTACGTACGGACGTATGTACGCACGTTCCTTAATTCTCTCGATCGTACGTACGTACGTATGTTCTTTCGTTCGATCGTTCGTTAGTTCTTTCCTTCGGTCGTTCTTTCCTTAGTTCGTTCCTTCGTATGTACCTTCGTTTGTACGTTCGTGCGTACATACGTAAGTACGAACGTACGTCCGTTCGTTCGTACGTACGTTCGTTCTTTTGTTCGTTCGTTCGTCCGCACGTGCGTACGTTTGTCCGTTCGTACCTACGTACGTATTTACGATCGTTCTTTCGTATGTTCGTACGTTCGCTCGTTTATTCATTTCGTTTCTTCGTTCATTCGTTCGTATGTACGTACGATCGTTCGTTCTTACGTACGTGCGTACTTTCGTTCTTTCGCTCGTTCGTTCGATCGTTCGGATGTACTTATTTACGTGCGTACGTTCGTTCGTACATACGTACGTTCGTTCGTTTATTCATTTCGTTTCTTCGTTCATTCGGTCGTATGTGCGTACGATCGTTCGTTCTTACGTACGTGCGTACGTTCGTTCTTTCGCTCGTTCGTTCGATCGTTCGGACGTACTTACGTGCGTACGTTCGTTCATACGTACGTACGTTCGTTCGTTTATTCATTTCGTTTCTTCGTTCATTCGTTCGTTCGTATGTACGTACGATCGTACGTTCTTACGTACGTACCTACGTTCGTTCGTTTATTCATTTCGTTCATATGTGCGTACGATCGTTCGTTCTTACGTACGTGCGTACGTTCGTTCCTTTGGTCGTTCGTTCGTACACACGTACGCACGTTCGTGCTTGCGTACGTTCGTACGTACTTACGTTCGTTCATTCCTTCATTCTTACGTATGAACGTACGTACAAACGTACCTTCGTTTGTTCGTTGTGTCGTTTGTTCGTTTCTTCGTACGTACACACGTACGTTCTTTCGTTCGGGCGTTCCATAGTTCTTTGGTTCGTTCGTTCTTTCGCTAGTTCGTTCCTTCGTATGTACGTTCGTTTGTACGTTCTTACGTACATACGTAAGTACGTACTATGTAAGTACGTTCGTTCGTTCGTATGTACGTACGTACGGTCGTTGTTTCGTTCGTTCGGTCGTTCGTTCGGACGTACGTACGTTTATTTGTTTGTTCGTTCGATCTTTCTTTCGTTCACAAGTGCGTACGTTCGTTCGTTTATTCATTCTAATGTACGTAATACGTACGTACGCTCGTTCGTTCTTTTGTTCATTCGTACGTTCGGACGTACGTACGGACGTATGTACGAACGTTCCTTAATTCGCTCGATCGTACGTACGTACGTTTCTGTCTTGGTACGTACGCACATACGTTCTTTCGTTCGGTCGTTCGTTAGGTCTTTCCTTCGTTCGTTCTTTCGTTAGTTCGTTCATTCGTATGTACGTACGTACGTACGTTCGTTCCTTCGGTCGTTCGTCCGCACGCACGTACATTCGTACCTACGTACGTACGTTCGTTCGGACGTACTTACGCACGTACGCTCGTTCGTTCGAACGTACCTACCTTTCAGACGTACGTTCGTTCGTTCGTACGTACGGACGTATGTACGCATGTTCCTTAAATCGCTCGATCGTACGTACGTACGTTTGTTTCTTCTTGCGTACGTTCTTTCGTTCGGTCGTTCGTTAGTTCTTTCCTTCGGTCGTTCTTTCGTTAGTTCGTTCCTTCGTATGTACGTTCGTTTGTATGTACGTAAGTACGAACGTACGTACGTTCGTTCTTTCGTTCGTTCCTTCGATCGTTCGTTCGGACGTACGTACGTTCGCTCGGACGTACGTACGTTTGTTTGTTTGTTCGTTCGATATTTCCTTCGTTCACAAGTGCGTACGTTCGTTTGTTCATTCTAATGTACGTACGTACGTACGCTTGTTTGTTCTTTTGTTCGTTCGTACGTACCTACGTTCAGGCGTACGTTCGTTCGTTCGTTCTTACGTACGGACGTATGTACGCACGTTCCTTAATTCGCTCGATCGTACGTACGTACGTTTGTTTCTTCGTACATACGCACGTACGTTCTTTCGTTCGTTTGTTCGTTAGTTCTTTCCTTAGTTCGTTCCTTCGTATGTATGTTCGTGCGTACATACGTAAGTACGAACGTACGTCCGTTCGTTCGTACGTACGTTCGTTCGTACGTACGTACGTTCGTTCTTTCGTTCGTTCGTTCGTTCGTCCGCACGTACGTACGTTTGTTCGTTCGTACCTACGTACGTAATTACGATCATTCTTTCGTATGTTCGTTCGTACGTTCGCTCGTTTATTCATTTCGTTTCGTCGTTCGTTCGTTCGTATGTACGTACGAGCGTACGTTCTTACGTACGTACCTAAGTTTGTTCGTTTATTCATTTCGTTTCTTCGTTCATTCGGTCGTATGTGCGTACGATTGTTCGTTCTTACGTACGTGCGTACGTTCATTCTTTCGCTCGTTCTTTCGATCGTACTTTCGTGCGTACGTTCGTTCGTACATACGTACGTTCGTTCGTACATACGTACGTTCGTACATACCTACGTTCGTTCGTTTATTTATTTCGTTTCTTCGTTCATTCGTTCGTTCGTTCGTATGTACGTACGATCGTACGATCTTACGTACGTACCTACGTTCGTTCTTTCGTTGGTTCCTTCGATCATTCGTTCGTACGTTCCTCCGCACGCTCGTACGTTCGTACCTACGTACGTACATTCGTTCGTTCGGACGTACTTACGCACGTACGCTCGTTCATACGTACCTACGTTCAGACGTAAGTTCGTTCGTATGTACGCACGTTCCTTAATTCGCTCGATCGTACGTACGTACGTTTGTTTCTTGGTATGTACGCACGTTCTTTCCTTCGGTTGTTCGTTAGTTCTTTCCTTCGGTCGTTCTTTCTTTAGTTCGTTCCTTCGTATGTACGTTCGTGCATACATACGTAAGTACGAACGTACGTTCGTTCGTTCGTATATACGCACGTACGTACGATCGTTCGTACGTACGTACGTTCGCTCGGACGTACGTTCGCTCGGACGTACGTACGTTTGTTTGTTTGTTCGTTCGATCTTTCTTTCGTTCACAAGTGCGTACGTTCGTTCGTTTGTTCATTCTAATGTACGTACTACGTACGTACGTACGCTCGTTCGTTCCTTTGTTCATTCGTACGTACCTACGTTCGTACGCACGTTCCTTAATTCGCTCGATCTTACGTACGTACGTTTCTTTCTTGGTACGTACGCACGTACGTTCTTTCGTTCGTTAGTGCTTTCCTTCGTTCGTTCTTTCGTTAGTTCGTTCCTTCGTATGTACGTTCGTTTGAACGTTCGTACGTACATACGTAAGTACGTCCGTGCGTTCGTTCGTATATACGTACGTACGTACGTTCGTTCTTTCGTTCGTTCCTTCGGTCGTTCGTTCGTTCTTTCGTCGGCACGCACGTACGTTCGTACCTACGTACGTACGTTCGTTCGTTCGGACGAACTTACGCACGTACGCTCGTTCTTTCGTACGTACCTACGTTCAGACGTACGTTCGTCCGTACGTACGGACGTATGTACGCACGTTCCTTAATTCGCTCGATCGTACGTACGTACGTTTGTTTCTTCGTACGTACATACGTACGTTCGTTCGTTTTTTAATTTCGTTTCTTCGTTCATTCGTTCGTATGTGCGTACGATCGTTCGTTCTTACGTACGTGCATACGTTCGTTCTTTTGTTCGTTCCTTTGATCGTTTGGTCGTTCGTTCGTTCGTGCGTGCGTACGTTCGTACGTACTTACTTTCGTTCATTCCTTCATTCTTACGTATGAACGTACGTACAAACGTACCTTCGTTTGTTCGTTCGTTCGTTGTTTCGTTCGGTCGTTCGTTCGGACGTACGTACGTTTGTTTGTTTGTTCGTTCGATCTCTCTTTCGTTCACAAGTGCGTACGTTCGTTCGTTTGTTCATTCTAATGTACGTACTACGTACGTACGTACGTACGTACGCTCGTTCGTTCTTTTGTTCATTCGTACGTACGGACGTATGTACGCACGTTCCTTAATTCGCTCGATCGTACGTACGTACGTACGTTCTTTCCTTCGGTCGTTCTTTCGTTACTTCGTTCCTTCGTATGTACGTTCGTTTGAACGTTCGTACGTACATACGTAAGTACGTACGAACGTCCGTTCGTATGTACGTATGTTCGTTCTTTCGTTCGTTCGTTCGGGCGTTCGTTCGTACGTTCGTCCGCACGCACGTACGTTCGTACCTACGCACGTACGCTCGTTCGTTCGTACGTACCTACGTTCAGACCTACGTTCGTTCGTTTGTTCGTACGTACGGACGTATGTACGCACGTTCCTTAATTCGCTCGATCGTACGTACGTACGTTCTTTCATTCGGTCATTCGTTAGTTCTTTCCTTCGGTCGTTCTTTCGTTAGTTCGTTCCCTCGTATGTACGTTCGTGCGTACATACGTAAGTACGAACGTACGTTCGATCGTTCGTACGTACGTTCGTTCTTTCGTTCGTTCCTTCGATCGTTCGTTCGGACGTACGTAAGTACGTTTGTTTGTTTGTTCGTTCGTACGTACCTACGTTCAGACGTACGTTCGTTCGTTCGTAAGTACGGACGTATGTACGCACGTTCCTTAATTCGCTCGATCGTACGTACGTTTGTTTCTTCGTACGTATGCATGCACGTTCTTTCGTTCGGCCGTTCGTTAGTCCTTTCCTTCGGTCGTTCTTTCTTTAGTTCGTTCCTTCGTTTGTACGTTCGTGCGTACATACGTAAGTACGAACGTACGTCCGTTCTTTCGTACGTACGTACGTTCGTTCTTTCGTTCGTTCGTCCGCACGTACGTACGTTTGTTCGTACGTTATCTCGTTTATTCATGTACGTACCTACGTTCGTTCGTTTATTCATTTCGTTTCTTCGTTCATTCGGTCGTATGTGCGTACGATCGTTCGTTCTTACGTACGTGCGTACGTTCGTTCTTTCGCTCGCTCGTTCGTTCGGACGTACTTACGTGCGTGCGTACGTTCGTTCGTACATATGTACGTTCGTTCGTTTATTCATTTCGTTTCTTCGTTCATTCGTTCGTTCGTTCGTATGTACGTACGATCGTACGTTCTTACGTACGTACCTACGTTCGTTCGTTTATTCATTTTGTTTCTTCGTTCATTCGTTGCTATGTGCGTACGATCGTTCGTTCTTACGGACGTGCGTACGTTCGTTCTTTCGTTCCTTCCCTTGGTCGTTCGTTCTTTCGTTCGTTCCTTTGGTCGTTCGTTCGTACACACGTACGCACGTTCGTTCGTGCGTGCGTACGTTCGTACGTACTTACGTTCGTTCATTCCTTCATTCTTACGTATGAACGTACGTACAAACGTACCTTCGTTGTGTCGTTTGTTCGTTTCTTCGTACGTACACACGAACGTTCTTTCGTTCGGTCGTTCCTTAGTTCTTTCGTTCGTTCGTTCTTTCGCTAGTTTGTTCGGTCGTTCCTTAGTTATTTCGTTCGTTCGTTCTTTCGTTAGTTCGTTCCTTCGTATGTACGTTCGTTTGTACGTTCTTACGTACATACGTGAGTACGTACTACGTAAGTACGTTCGTTCGTTGTTTCGTTCGTTCCTTCGATCGTTCGGACGTACGTACGTTCGCTCGGATGTACGTACCTTTGTTTGTTTGTTCGTTCGATCTCTCTTTCGTTCACAAGTGCGTACGCTCGTTCGTTCTTTTGTTCATTCGTACGTACCTACGTTCGGACGTACGTTCGTACGTACGGACGTATGTACGCACGTTCCTTAATTCGCTCGATCGTACGTACGTACGTTTCTTTCTTGGTACGTACGCACGTACGTTCTTTCGTTCGGTCGTTCGTTAGTTCTTGCCTTCGTTCGTTCTTTCGTTAGTTCGTTCCTTCGTATGTACGTTCGTTTGAACGTTCGTACGTACATACGTAAGTACGTACTTACGTCCGTTCGTTCCTTCGTATGTACGTACGTACGTACGATCGCTCGTACGTACGTACGTTCGTTCTTTCGTTCGTTCCTTCGATCGTTCGTCCGTACGTTCGTCCGCACGCACGTACGTTCGTACCTACGTACGTACGTTCGTACCTACGTACGTACGTTCGTTTGTTCGGACGTACTTACGCACGTACGCTCGTTCGTACGTACCTACGTTCGCTCGTACGTACGGACGTATGTACGCACGTTCCTTCGTTTGCTCGATCGTACGTACGTACGTTTGTTTCTTCGTACGTACGCACGTACGTTCTTTCGCTCGGTCGTTCGTTAGTTCATTCCTTCGTATGTACGTTCGTTCTTTCGTATTTACGCACGTACGTACGATCGTTCGTACGTAAGTACGTTCGTTCTTTCGTTCGTTCCTTCGATCGTTCGTCCGCACGTACGTACGTTCGTTCGGACGTAATTACGTACGGACGTTCTTTCGTTCCTTCGTTCGTACATATGTGCATATGTTCGTTCAATCATTAGTTCCTTCGTACGTACGTTCGTTCGTTCGTTTATTCATTTCGTTTCTTCGTTCATTCGTTCGTATGTTTCGTACGATCGTTCGTTCTTGCGTGCGTACGTAAGTTCGTTCTTTCGTTCGGTCCTTCGATCGTATGGTCGTTCGTTTGTACACACGTACGCACGTTCGTTCGTTCATTCCTTCATTCTTACGTATGAACGTACGTACAAACGTACCTTCCTTTGTTCGCTGTGTCGTTTGTTTGTTCGTTCGTTTCTTCGTACGTACACACGTACGTTCTTTCGTTCGGTCGTTCTTTCGCTAGTTCGTTCCTTCGTATGTACGTTCGTTTGTGCGTTCTTACGCACATACGCAAGTACGAACGTACGTACGTACGTTCGTTCGTATGTACTTACGTACGTGCGTTCTATGTTTCGTTCGTTCCTTCGATCGTTCGTTCGTTCGGACGTTCATTTGTTTGTTCGTTCGATCTTTCTTTCGTTCACAAGTGCGTACGTTCGTTCGTTTGTTCGTTCATTCTAATGTAAGTACTACGTACGCACGTACGTTCGTTCGTTCTTTTCTTCGTTCGTACGTATCTACGTTCGTTCGTTTATTCATTTCGTGTCTTCGTTCATTCGTTCGTATGTGCGTGCGATCGTTCGTTCTTACGTGCGTACGTACGCTCGTTCTTTTGTTCGTTCCTTCGATCTTTTGGTCGTTCGTTCGTACATACGTACAAACGTACCTTCGTTTGTTCATTTGTTCGTTGTGTCGTTTGTTCGTTCGATCGTTTCTTCGTACGTACACACGTACGTTCTTTTGTTCGGTCGTTCGTTAGTTCTTTCGTTCGTTCGTTCCTTCGTATGTACGTTCGTTTGTACGTTCTTACGTACATACGTAAGTACGGACGTACGTGAGTACGTAAGCACGTTCGTACGTACGGCCGTTCGTTCGTTAGTACGTTCGTATGTACGTACGTACGTTCGTTGTTCGTTCGTTCCTTCGATCGTTCGGCCGTTCGTTCGGTCGTTCGTTCGTTCGTTCAGACGTACGTACGTTCGCTCGGACGTACGTACGTTCGTTTGTTTGTTCGTTCGATCTTTCTTTCGTTTACAAGTGTGTCCGTTCGTTCGTTCGTTTGTTCATTCTAATGTACGTACTACGTACGTACGTGCGCTCGTTCGTTCTTTTGTTCGTTCGTGCGTGCCTAGGTACGTTCGTTCGTACGGACGGACGTATGTGCTCGCGTTCCTTAGTTCGCTCGATCGTACGTACGTACGTTTGTTCCTTGATACGTACGCACGTTCGGTCGTTCGTTATTTCTTTCCTTAGTTCGTTCCTTCGTATGTACGTTCGTTTGAACGTTCGTACGTACATACGTAAGTACGTACGTACGTATGATCGCTCGTACGTACGTACGTTCGTTCTTTCGTTCGTTTCTTCGATCGTTCGGTCGTTCGTTCGTCCGCACGCACGTACGTTCGTTCGTTCGTCCGCACGCACGTACGTTCGTTCGTTCGTACCTACGTACGTACATACGTTCGTTCTTTCGTTCGATCGTTCGTTCGTTCGTTATATATAAAAATAAATATATATATAAAAATAAATAAATATGTATACCTATGTACACACATACATGTATATATATGTATGTGTAGACATATATGTATATACATGTACACACACGCATATATATACACTTGCATACATATAAACCTATACACACACACATATATATATATGTATATATA
>NC_069001.1:3036075-3047303 GCF_001194135.2 Octopus bimaculoides
ATATATATATATATATATATATATATATATATATATATATATATACATATATATATACGTAAGGAGCAAAATAGCTTCTTCTAAAATCTCTAAAAAATATATAATTAACAACAATAGTAAACAATAAGTTTTTTTTTATGACTATAACATGGCTGTTCTATAAAGAATTATGTTACTACATTTTAACACCAATATGTATACATACATACCTATATATGTGTGTGTGTGTATATATATATATATACACACACAAATATACACATACACACACACACACACACACACACATATATATATATATATATATATATATATATATATATATATATATATATATATATATATATATGACTGGAGCCTGGTGTTGCCATCCGGTTTCACCAGTCCTCAGTCAAATCGTCCAACCCATGCTAGCATGGAAAGCGGACGTTAAACGATGATGATGATGATGATGATGATGATGATGATGATGATGATGATGATGATACACTACTACTCCTTAAACAAAGAAATAAATATTATTTTCCTTCTCACCTTTTCATTATTGGGGTCTGAATATGCGAAACAGAACCCATTTCAAATAAATTAATTCTGTCTCGTACTGCAGGCGCATCTAATTCGGAATAGTCGATCATTTCTTCATCACCAGACTCCGAGAAATCTGATTCCTCATCGGACTCATACATTGTCATGTGACTGAACATCATCGACAGGATCCTTGCAGTCACTTGGGTCTCACATTTCTTTGCTAATTCTGTTTTGGTGTTCTCTTCAAAGAATTCGTCTAATTCCTTCTCACCTTCGTCATCTATTTCATCAGCAAATCTAGGGACGGGGCTGGAAAAGAAATTGGTTTGCAGTGAAGGAATATACAAATACAATAATATTTAACATGTTTGTGTACATTTGAATGTGAGAAGCCCTTTTGCTGTGGAAGAAGTCTCAGAGAAAACATTCCTCCTCATGGACAATATGTGTGAAAACACATTGGGCAACAAATGACAACATTGAATTGCAGGACACATGCATTTCTGCATTGTTACACATCGTCCTCCACAACCCCATCAAAATGATAGTTCTGTTATATAAGAATAGCAAACAATAAATTTGCTAGGCAAGCTGGAATTAATTAAACAGAGTTGCAAGAAGCAGCATTGAATATCTGTGCATGTACAATGATATTTAACAATTTTGTGTACATTTGAACATGGTAAGACTGTTCATTGTAGAAGTAGTCCTGGGAAAAAATTGTATGAAAACACATTGGGCTACAAATAGCATCATTAGAGTGTAGCCTGCATAGGTTTCTGCATCATCATATGTCATCAACCTTGAATACCTATTCTGCATTTGAGATTCATTTTATTTTCATCAAATAGAGTAAAGAGTTTATATTTACTTCAAAGTGTTAAGAGCCTCCCTCCCTCCCACACCACCGCCATTCCACCCAGGAATAACCAAAGATCAACTCACAGTGGTCCACTTTCCTTTCTCTTTTGTTTGGCTGCTTCAATGAGACAGGAGAGTTGGTCTTCTTTGGGTTGCCCTTCTTCAGTAGTCCTAAAACAATGGAACAATATAGCATAAGAAAAAAGTTGTTTGACTCTTTCAACCATAAAATATGAGATGAAAACAAGTTCTTTTCTAAAAAGAAAAATATTAAAAAAAAAATTAAATTATAAATTGAATTAGTGAAATTTTAATCAAATTTAAAAGTGAAATAACCTCAGAAAACAAACCAAAACAAAAAAATTGGGTTTCTGAATATTTTTTTTTTGTCTTAAATCTGGTGAAACAGAAATTGTTAAACTTTATGAGATTTAAGATAAAAGAATTCAGAGAATAAATTTTTTGTTTCTCAATTCTTTATTTTGAGAACAATTGTATTTGTAAATTTTAAATAAATAAATTTTCCATTTCGAATGAAAAATTTTATAAGTTAAAATAAATAAATTTTTTATTTATGATAAATTTATTTAAAATAAATATTTTTTATTCAAAATAAATTTTTATTCTTAAAATTTCATTTATATATTAATCGTTTTCCCCCAAAAATACCCCACCAAAAAATATTTAGCAATTTTGATTTGTTTTCCTGAATATTATTAATATTTATTATCAAAATTAGAACATTTTTGATTCTATTTATTTTTAACAGATTTTATCATTATCACAAACTTTAGTTCTTCTATTAACCTATTTATTTTTTTACAAGCTGTGTCAATTTCTGGGGCATCATACATATATTGCACAGTATGGTTTAGATATGTAGTCAAGTCCATTTTAAGGACATACATCTACATAATGTCAACTAGAGCACAACTACTTGTCCTGAGATTTTTAGTTGGTAGCCATGATGGCAGAACGTTAGATACATGCTCTAGATCAGGGGTTCTCAACCATTTTTTTTATCTATGGACCCCCTTTGATTGCTATTTCATTCTGATGGACCCCATAGCCATTCGATGTTTAAAAACTAGCTTTATAGAATGTTATTTATTAATGTTTTCACACATTAATTTGTGTAGGTTGAACTATGTAAAATGTTAGAGAAAGAAACCCAGCTGTTTCTTAAAATACAATCCAATACATATGTCTAAAGCTAAATTGTTTCAGAGGCCCTTAAAATACTATTGTGGACCCTTAGGAGCCGTATGGACCTCGGTTGGGAACCACTGCTCTAGACTGGCCAATATGCTGGTATGAAACCAGAGGTATTAGGTTTTTGACTGAATTTATTATTCACCTTTCCAACCTCTTAATCACTCTTTCTTTCAGTTTTAACACACACACACACCCACACACGTGTATCTTTTGCAAAATAAAGACTGTAAAGTGGTTGGCGTTTGAAAGGGCATCCAGCTGTAAAAACCTTACCAAAACTGATCTTGCCTGTGCTGGTGCCATGTAAAAAGCACTCAGTCCACTCTGCAGGGTGGTTGGTGTTAGGAAGGGCATCCAGCCATAAAAGCTGTGCCAAAACAGACACAGAAGTCTGGTGCAGGCTCCTGCCTGGCCAGTTCCTGTCAAACTTGTGCCAGCATGGAAGGCAGACATTAAATAATGATGATTTCCCAGCCACAACTTCCCATGAAAAATCATATCTAAAGCTAAATGACAAGAACTGTTTTCAAAACAATTTAACAATTTATAAATTTCACTTGAATGCAAGATACAAAAACAAACAGATTTTCTTGAAGAGAAAAAAGGGAAAAATAACAAACAAACCGATATGCACACATGAGGAACCTTTCATATAGAAAGCAAAATCTATTAAAATCAAGGCAAAATAATATTTCAAATAAAAAAAGGATAAAAAATTATTGACATAAAAAAAAACAAAGCATTGAATAAGCCATAGTTTCTATGAGATTGTTTTGATGTTGTTTCTATTCATTCCCAATATTTTGTTCAGTATATGATCAAAAGTATTTCCTGCCATGACCATCCCATCATTTTTCTGGTCAAGCTGGATCTAGGACAATATTATCTAATATATCCTTCCTTTTTTTTTTTTGGTTGGTTTTCATTAAAGCTAAGATGTGATTTTCATGAAGTTTGGCTACTATTTTTAGCAGGTCGAGCATCCACATATTACAACATTGTTGTTGTTTAAATCCAGGACAACCTTCATGGAGTAGACCTATGAGCAGAGACACTCCAACTGTGACCATTTAATCTTTTCACACACACACATGAAAACACAGTCCTACAAAGGCTAGCAGGCTGAAGCTTCGAAGTTACTTTCACCCCACTTTTTGTACAAGTTTAATAAATACATACTCTAGATCTTTTAGTTTAATGCTAAACTGTTCCAAGTATAACTGGGGATAAAGACAAACATATATATATAGATAGGTATGTATCTTTTTAGTGCAATAGATATTATAAAGATATAGACTGTAGTAAAGTATAAAGATAAGTTAAGTACAGAACTAATAACTAGAGTTGGATGTGTAGTCAAAGACTGCAATACTTAATAGTCTAAGAATATGATGAGGCATGGTAGTAGTTAAGGACCAGGCACTGTGATCAAATGTAGAGTTAGCTAGGGACCTAGAGTCAAAGGTAGTGTTAGTTTAGGACAGCACTTCAAATAAAATGGTTAAAAGATGAATGGTTCAGAAAAAAAAGGAGAGAACAATTGAAATTAAATAAAGTTCAATATAGAAGAAATCCAAAAACTTTGATATAAATTATATCAAGGGAAGTCACACAATACTTTAAGAATATTTTCTTATAATTCTGCTTAAGACATTTCATGTATAACATTACTATTTGTTTTTGATATAAAATATAATTTATTTTATGCTGTTTGCCTTTAATAAAATACAATACAATTATAAACTATAAACTGACTTACTGTCTCTTTATTGGATAATACCATCGTTGTTTATTATTATTATTATTATCATTATTATTATGTTAAAGTATTGTGCCACAATTTGAAATACAAACATTATAAATAACACACTTCAATTGGTTGAATATACCATCAAGCAAAACTTAGAACTCCAGCTGGCAAAATGATAATATATCCTTTTAAACTCTTTTTTGTATATATATATATATATATATATATAAAATTCTAATAACCTTATCATGTTTGGTATTTAGAATAATAATGACTGGGAGAGAAATATTTACAATGTAAACTTGATGGACTATAAGTAAAATATATACATACAGATATGT
Organism: Octopus bimaculoides; assembly: GCF_001194135.2. Classification (NCBI taxonomy): domain Eukaryota; kingdom Metazoa; phylum Mollusca; class Cephalopoda; order Octopoda; family Octopodidae; genus Octopus; species Octopus bimaculoides. Next base: position 3,040,771 of record NC_069001.1, read on the forward strand.
AGTATGTGTGTGTGTGTATGTATATATGTGTGTGTATGTATATATATGTATGTATATATATACATATATATATATATATGTGTGTGTATATATATATGTGTATATATATATATATATATATATATATATATATATATATATACATATATATATATATATATACATATATATATATATATACACATACATATATATGCATATACAGTGTGTGTATGTGTATATACATATATTTATGAATACACACATGTGCACACGAATGGTTACATATATACATGTTAACTGCTGGTAGTTACTTCTCAATCCACAATTTTCAGAAAGATTTTGCAGTAAGTAGAGCAGCAAATTAGCATTTTTTTGCTTCTGACGAAAGCAAATCTGTCAAAGACAGGCATGCCTAAATTCTGGAACACTAGCATAAAGCTATGGTGTGGAAGGAACTTCAACCAATATATACGGGCACTATAAGATTGTCAATGACAATGTATAGGTCACTTTTGTGTGTAACATGAGATAAAAGCAATACCTAACAATGCTCCTTATCACACAGAGACACACGTATATAAACATACAAAACATATACGTAAATATATATATACACATCGTGGCACTCTGTTGATTATGATGACAACGGTTCCATTTGATTTGATCAACGGAACAACCTGCTCGTGACATTAACGTGCAAGTGGCTGAGCACTCCACAGACATGTGTACCCTTAACATAGGTCTCGGGGAAATTCAGCATGACACAGAGTGTGACAAGGCTGGCCCCTTTGAAATACAGGTGCAACAGAAACAGGAAGAAAGAGTGAGAGAAAGTTGTGGTGGAAGAGTACAGCAGGGTTCACCACTGCTCCCTGCCAGAGCCTCGTGGAGTTTTAAGTGTTTTTGCTTAATAAACATCCACAACGCCTGGTCTGGGAATTGAAACCATGATCCTATGACCGTGAGTCCGCTGCTCTAACCACTGGGCCATTGCGCCTCCACACATACACATATATATATATATACACATACATATAAATAAATACACATACATATTTACGTATGTATATATAGAATAGGATTTATGTATTGAGGTTATATCATGAAAATTAGATTAAACAGAAAAGTAGGTTTATGTAATGAAAATTAGAAAAGTATCTATCTACAGAAAAATTTATTATCTAATCAAAATAAATTATCTAATGAAATATTGTAAATATTTGGATATTACATGTTAAAATTGAAATTAAAATTTAAAAAGAAATTACTATTCAGACTGAGAATGCAGAAAAACTAACAACAAATGTGAGTAATTCACTACTCTACATAAAACATGCTGAAGTTCTTAAAAATGGTGAATCCATGAAGAATTAATTCTACAATATCTTGGTGAGATCATGGTAATATATTACATGGTAAAGAAGTTTATTCTTTAATTCTTTTCTCATTTTTTTGCCAGTTTCCTGTACTATATATATTATTTTCTGCCTTGTTTATCTAAGCAATATCATTCACTCTTCCCATGTGTGACATTGAAAAAGAATTTTAATTCAAGAACAAACACAGAATGCAACTTCTATCCCACTGAATTTAACTTTATCAAACATATGAATAAGCATTTTCTAAAACATATTTGTGCAAGCCTTGTATTTATTATTATAGTAATTAGAAATTTGTTGCTTTTGCCTGGATGCATGGTTCTCTGATTCAAACATGTACTTCACCAAACTTTGGGGAAAACACATTCTGGTTAACTTCATTGAATCACAGTATTGCTAGGTTAGAATGAGTCTTCACTTTTGATGGGACATAGAAAATTAAAGAGATGTCTCTATTGCACATAGTTTGTACAAGTCTTTCATAGCATCTTTAGGAGAGTAGACCAATGTCTTTGAGAGAGTACAGTAGTGCCTCTAGCAGAGTACATCACATGATCTCCCATGTTTTTTTGTTATTCCTATGTAGTTTGAAGATGAAAAAATTTGTTTTTCTTTTAATGGATGAGTATATGTGATGATGTGACATTCATGCTTCTCTTAAGATCATTAATGAAAAGACTACAACAAGATAGCAACAATTGTATTGTAATATTCATTTCCTGCTAACTCCTCTCCACTTTACCATGCTTACATACACACACATATAACTACATAAACACACATGATCACACACATGTGAGTATATGTGTGTGCATGTGATTGTGTGCAAGTATATGTGTGTATGTGTGTGTGTTTCTGTGTATGTTTACATGTTAAGTAACACAACAATACAGTGATGACAATGTGTTTGAAAATAATGTTCCTTTTTTTGAAAATACATTATTCTGGGGTGTTTTTTTTTTTTTTTTTGGTATTTTTTTTTCTCAATATTTGACTTGTATAATTTCCCATCTCAAAGACATGCCAAGATGGAGGAAAAACATAAGAGTTAAATAAAAGATTTTAAAGAATAATTAAATTTAAGGAAAAAGTTGAAAAAGAAAAAAAAAGGTTCCTTGCAGGCTACGGATAGCAGAAGGGAACAGTCTGAAACATGATGCAATAACAACAAAAAAAAAATGTCTTTAAAAGAATTCTACAGAAATGGAACAGGATATCTTGCATTGAGTATGTAGTTCAACAAAGGAACAGAGACAGAGATGAACAGGCAAGGAGACAAGGTAGCAAACCAATTTGGTCTCAGGAATAGTTATACCAAAAATAGTCATGCCAATGTAAGAAAAAAAATGTTATCATGCATTTTTGTGTGGTTTTGAGAGCAAGACATTAAACCACAAATGAACGAACATCTGATGTGGAAAGAAAGAAAGAAAGAAAGAAAGACGTACTGAATGAACAAACATTACTGACCAAAAAGAAAAAAAGGGAAAAATAACACGAACCGACATTGATGAGGAAAGAAAGAAGAAATGAAGAAGAAAGACCCACTTAACAAGACGAGGTCTGGCGATGGTATTTGCAATCAAGCATTGAGATATTTCTCCTCTTTCATGGGCTTTGTTAATCTCCACAGATCTGCTTTGCCTAAATAAATGCCCAGGCGACATGGTATGAGGTTGGAATGGATTAGTATCTAAAGAACTATGACTATTGCTCAAACTGGATCTACCTTGATCTTCGGTAAATAGATAAGTATTACTGTAGGACGGATTTTCTGGACTAGATGAATCGGCGTTGATGAACGACTGCGAATCTTTTGAACGGCTGAACGTGTCGGAAGAAACAGTAGCAGCAGTAGAGGAAGCAGATAAGAGAGGTGAGCTAGAATTACTTCGACTAGAACTACGGCTAAAAGGAATATCTATGTAGTAGTTATCACAGCTGCCTAAATACCAGGAGTCGTCCAGTTTTTGCCAACATCTATCAACAGGAAGTAAGGGACTACTTAATTCAGGAATGCTTTGTTTGCTCTCATCACTGCTTGGCCTCTGGCTTTCAATGTCGGACGTATCACAATCAGCCATATTCGATTTAAAGCTACAACTGTTTGTGCTTATGCTGCACGCTTGTTCGTTGGAGTCGTTCTCTACACTTAAGCTAAACACACTGACTGTGCTGCCACCTATACTTTCGAAATCTTCCAGTGATGTCCTTCCTTTTGTATCACTGTGATTTGAGTCGCTATAATTCACGGAGCTAGCCTCCTCCAAATTAATTGTCTCTTCACTGATTGCAACTAGACTGCCATCGTCAAAGCTCATTTTTAAGAAAAAGTTCATACCTAAACAAGAATCATAATCCTTAGATGCTGCGTGAATATTTCCAAATTCTTGGCTTTGTTTAGATTCCACAAGGTTACACCTATTATAACTAGTTTTGTCTTCGTGAGAATGGTGATTCTTTAATTTATACAAGTCTTTACGTCCAAATCTTGATCTGTAGGGTCGAGTATCTATACAGGGAGCTCTTGACCGGATTTCATTACATAAGCTGTTTTTGTCATTGCGGTTTTGATCTGAGCAGTTCTGTAGACTTGGCCAATCATTCTCATCGGTGCTTGTCTCGTCCCCATTGTCATTGAAATCGGCCTGACAGTAATAGCCTCCTAAAATACAAGCTGGATGAAAAGTTTCGTCCTCGTCTTCTTCATCCTCCATCTCTGGCCATGAGTCTTTCTCAAAATGTACGCTAATACTATCATTGTCGATGCTTTCGTTAAAGTGGTAATCTAATACAATACTCGGTTTCGGATAACTTTCTGGCTCGGCACACACAGGAAATTTTCGGCTACCATTGTAGCAAGCTTCTTGGTAGTCATTGTTCCTCGCTTTCGTCTGGTTACAGTCTTCACACACTCGACAGTTGTTGTATATCTCACCGCCATCACTTGCTCGTCTATTAACATCAGGCGGCATCAAACCACTTTGACGGAAATCATGACTACGTCTACGATGATTGTTCAAAATCGTACGGATTGAATCGTCGATTGTATTGATCCAGTGGTACTCCTCGTTTATTGGCAGTTTGTTGACCGATTCCGATGAACGTTTTATAGTGGTATCAAAATTTCGAGACTCATCCACCCTCCATTGCACATCTTCGATGCCAGCAGAGAGTTTGTTTTCAGAACTTGGCAACAGTTTCCTTGAAGGACGGGTGCTCCTTCGCCCCATTGTCAGATCTTCCCCAACGGGAGGCAGTACACGGCAACTGTTATTTTGTACATGGTTACTCTCTTTGCTTGTTTTATTTGTATCGTCAATGACTAAAACTACAGGCTTGCGATTATATTCCGGCTCCTTAATAATTTCTGGGTGATCTCTCTTGGCCGTTTCCTCCAAAGGGAACTGATAGTTCTCAACGACTATATTCTGTTCAGACCCAATCCATTTCCCAGAAGAATCTGAATTACTAATGGTAGTTTCTATGTTATTCTGCTTCTGGTTGCTATCCATACTATTCTGCACATCACTAACTACAACAGCATTAGTAGCACTAGTGCTAGGCTGTTCACGCTCATGATAGCTCCCCTCATACTCAGTCCCGACGGTGGCAGGAGGATCGTCATACTCAATGCTTTTTTTATAGTTATGCTGTGTGCTGTTATAGGGTTTATTGGCCCGAGGCATTATCTCAGAGCTCTCTGGAGAATCTGTCTGCAAAGATTCCTCTGGCATTGGCCTAAAGATGAAGTAAACAAAAGAAAATTGGTAAATTCTTCACTTCAGAGTCGTGCGGCTGCAACAGAACAATTGATGGAATGGATACAAAATACTCTCTCTCTCTCACACACACACTCACATGAATGTACACATAAATACATATAAATATAGGTACAGATATGGCTGTGAGGTTAAGAAGTTTGCTTCCCAACCACATGGTTTCAGGTTCAGTCCCACTGTGTGGCACCTCAGAGCAAGCAGCTTTTACTACAGTTCCAGGCCTACCAAAGTTTTGTGACTGGATTTCGTGTATGGAAACTGAAAGAATTTCATATGTTTGTGTGTGTGTTTGTGTCTTTTTGTCATGTAAAAACCACCCACTACACTCTTGGAGTAGTTGGCATTAGGAAGGGCATCCAGCCATAGAAACCATGCCAAAGCAGATTGGAACCTGGTGCAGTTCCCCTGCTTACCAGTTTTCAGTCAAACCGTCCAACCCATGCCAGCATGGAAAACGGACCTTAAGTGATGGTGATGATGATGATGATGGTTTTGTGTATTCTAGAAGTATAAGCAATTCACTGCACATTAATTTTAACAACAAAATTTTACACAGACCCCCACCAAGGGCCATATGGACCTCAGTTGGGAATCAACATGAAACTGACTTTGTGTGATAAGGTGGACCTTCAACTGATAGGCTTCCATACAGTTTCCATCAAACCGATTTCACTTCATGGGGCTTGGAATAACCAAGGACTGCAGAAGAAGAGAGTTGCTGTCACTAAATAGGATTGAACTTGAAACCTTGTGATTGAGAAGTAAACATCTTAACCACTGAACAACCCTCATATCCAAACGTATACAGATATATACACACACACACACACACAAATGTGCACACATACACACACACACACAAAACTATGCATGTACACAAACACAACTGTACAACATATACACACGCACACACACATACACCCCCAACACACATGGAAGTCTTACAAACTTACCTGTTCTAAATGATGTCAACACAGTAATAAAAAAATTAATGAATTCTTCACAAATTACAAAATTTCTTCACAATATAATCAATAAGAATCAAAGCAAGGAATCTTACATGGAATGGTAATATGAAATCAGAGAGATATTTGTATGCATGATGATGATGATGATGATGATGATGTTGTTGCTCCAGTAATCCTAAGGTTTATGACGCAAAAATTAGGGAGCATTTCCACAATATAATCAACATATTTCTTAGAATTATTGTCTTCATTTTGGAATGGTAAATGCTTACTCAAAGAGAGGAAATAGGAAAAAAAATTACTCCAGAAATACTGAAGTATTCACAGAATTGTTGAAATACATATATATATATATATATATATATATATATACACATAATATATTATATATATATGGTATACATATATAATATCTACATATA
>NC_069001.1:3052476-3055715 GCF_001194135.2 Octopus bimaculoides
AACTTACGGCATCGTAATACGGTGTGCGTCCCACCTGTTTTGAATCAAACATTTTCTTTTTGAATTTTTCAAGAGTTTCCCCGACTAAATCTGAAGAACTCTTCGCCTTGTAGTCATAGTTTGTGGCTATTTGCCAGGTGTAAATATCAAAGTTGTAAATCTGAACCTGCAAAATGTAAAAATGTATCGTTAGTACTCTGTTGTTGTTGAAGACTGTGTCCTAGGATTCAATGCCTTGTGTCACATTCTGAAATGAAACAACTGATGTGCTCAACAATAACCAGCAATACCTCTCTCTCTCTCTCTCTCTCTCTCTCACACACACACACACACACACACAACATACATGCCATTGACAAGGCGTCTAAATTCTGAATATACAGACTATTTTCATATTCATGCTGTACTTTCATTTTTTTACTTGTTTCAATCGTTACACTGTGACCATGCTGGGGCACCATCTAGAAAAATGTTTTAGTCAAACGAATCAACCTCAGTACTTCATATATATATATATTTTTTTTTTCAAGCCTGATACTTATTCTATCAGCCTCTTTTGCTGAACTGCTAAGTTTACAAGGATGTAAACACACTAACACCGATTGTCAAGTGGTGGTGGGGGACAAACACAGACACACTCACACAATTATATATACAACAAGCTTCTTTCAGCTTCCGTCTAGCAAATCCATTCACAAGGCTTTGGTTGGCCTGAGATTATAATGGAAGACACAAGGTGCCATGCAGTGGGATTGAACCCAAAACCATGTGGTTGGGAAGCAAGCTTCTCACCACACAGCTATGCATGGGCACCAACAATTAAGAACTAATAAATTATTTATTATCTTTCAAGAATTTAACAAAGTCACTTACTGCTTCCACAAAGTCCTCATACTGTATCTCTTTGTGGGTCTTCAGGAATAGAAGCTGCTGGAAGAAGGTACGGCACTTCCATGTGCGGTAGTACGTCTGCAGGATTATTGCAGCACGAACTTCCCTGATTTGGCTTTCGTCCATCATCTTCTTGCTGGATTTCTTCAGCATGTATCTTCGGTAAGCTGCACAAAAGTGACAGGCACAGATAAGATAGATAGATAGATAAATAGATAGATAGATAGATAGATAGATAGATAGATAGATAGATAGATAGATAGATAGACAGATAGATATGTTAATGTTAATCTGATGGGTTACTCTATACTTTTGTTGAGTTTATAGAATTTATAATTCATACATGTAATGCAGCATTCCTTCTTTTTTTCTAAGCCCTATAAAAGAACTCAAAAGGCTGAGCCTCCATCTAGGCTTTCTACAACACCCATAAAGCCAGGAGTTTTTCAGCTGCACCCCATCATACGTATATATATATATATATATATACACAGGGTGTGTAAGGTATTTGAGGACATACCTTTTTTGTGTCATTGCTGCATTTTTTGCTAACTCTGTATAATCTTTGTTTCAGAAAATAATAACAGCAGACCCTCAGCTTATTCAAGAAATAAAGGGGCATGCTGTTATTGTGATTATAAAGGCTGTTGTGTGGTGTGTAACATGAGCGTGAGAAAATGTTGTGTGAGGTACAATATGGTAGTGTGAACATGTTGTGTCGGATGTAGTATGACAGTGTGGCATGTAGTTTGAGAATGTGTGGACATGTTGCATGCGATGTACTTGTGGTAAAGTATTCTGTCACAATCAGAGATCTCTGGTATAAAAACTCATGCAAAACACTTAAAAACTCAACAATAGGCTGCTACATACATCTTTGAATTGTAATGGCAGCATGTTCCTCGTTGGTCAATTGCGATCCTCTACGCTTCCTTTTTTCCTTTCGTGTTTTCTCTTTCTTTCGTTGCTGATAACCTCTGAATTGTGACTGCACTAAAGTCGCAGCATTTTCTTGTTGTTTTCGTTCAGCTTTTTTCCCTTCGGCAACTTTTCGACCGCGGTGACCTCGATAACCTAAAAGAATAAATTATAGCAATTTACACACATATATAAATATTCTTTTACTTGTTTCAGTCATTTGACTGTGGCCATGCTGGAGCACCACCTTAAAGGGTTTTAATCAAACTAATCAACCCCAGGGTTTATTTTTTAAAGCCTAGTACTTATTCTATCAGTCTCTTTTGCCAAACTGCTACATTTCAGGGATGTAAACACACCAACACCAGTTGTCAAGTAGTGATGGGGGGAGAAACACAAACACACACATATATACACGTATAAACATATCTATGTATCTATCTATTTACACACATACAGAGATATAAACATATCTGTGTATATATATATATATATATATATATATATATATATATATATATATATATATATTATATACACACACACATATAAACATATATATATATATATATATATATATATATATACACACACACACAATGAGCTTCTTTCAGTTTCCGTCTACCAAATCCACTCACAAGGCTTTGTTTGGCCTAAGGCTATAGTAGAAGATACTAGCCCAAGGTGCCACACAGTAGGACTGAACCTGGAACCATGTGGTTGGGAAGCAAGCTTCTTCCCACACAACCACACCTGCACTTATTATTTTCCTGGTTGTGTGCTTAACGAGGCTGACAGATAATAATATATTTGAAAATATCTGTTAAACCACAATTTGAAACTTTTATTTTATGATAAAATGAATGAAGGGCAAATACATTTGCTGTAGCCTGTCCATGGCGAAATGTTGGTAATAATTACGATCAAAGCATTGATCACATCATTCCCATAATTAAAATGTTATTCACAGAAGTTCTGATTAAAATGTTTGGGAGAATATATCAATAAATAAATAAATAATAAAAAAATTATATTTTCAAGTGAACAAATAAAGAATCAAAGAATTAAAAAACAACAACAAATGTCTTTGTACTTTTTTGGATTTTGATGGCTTTCTCTTCCAGCACTTTCTGTTCTCGGATTTTTTCACACTGAGCTACCAATTCGTCAACATGATAATATCGCAGAAATACCTGTGGGAGACAGACACAGCCACACGGAGGTAAATAAATGAATAAATAAATATATGTATGTTATATATATATATATATATATATATATATATATATATATCGACTTTAAAGAGAGCTCAAAACTGATCCATTGAAAATACTTTATTATAATAATAATAATAATGAAAATGACCTATGAACATTTCAATGCAATATCCAGAACGATTATTATTATTATAATAATAATAACGTATTTTC
>NC_069001.1:3056514-3059532 GCF_001194135.2 Octopus bimaculoides
ATATATATATATATACACACACAGACATACATTCACACTCCCGCATATATATATGCTAGCGGGCCAGATGCTAGAGTATGTCTGGGAGTCAGAGTCAAATCAGTTTAGGTCTAGGGTGGGACAAAGAAAGGGTTTGGATGTCAAACAACTGAAGTTAGTGGTGGCACTTACTTTGGTTTTGCCAAAGGCATAGTCACTGAATCCCACATGCTGTAGAAGTGAAGAACAGTTCTCTGCCCTTGCTTTTGGTGCTTTTACCCAGCTGGGCATCAGTACGTAGTACCTGCAAATGATAATTTGAATGCTGAAATGATTAGGAGAATTCAGGTGCATGTGGTGGCATTCATTCTTTTCTATCCCTGAACTACATCAAAAAATGTGATCCTTTATGTTGAAACAATTGTTCCTTTTAAGGAACATTGCGTTTGTAAATGTGGATATGTTAACCCCCACAACACACAACTACACTGTCAATCATGCACCCACACACCGCCAACCTTATACACTGCAAGCCGCCATGCCGTTACGCCACTACCCGTTGGTGCCACTGGTGTGCGATACATACCGTTGCAAAAACTCTCCGAAGGGAATACGATGAGAGAAACCTTCTCGGCGAATTCTGGTAGTTTCCAAGACTCCAGTGTAGCGAAGCTGGGTCTTGATGAGTTCCTTGTCGTAGACTGCAGGAACTTTCTGGTTGTTTGGTTTCAGGCAACTAGACATGTTGGAAAAAGAGAGAGAGAAAGTAAGAGATATGTAGACAGATAGATAGATAGATAGATAGATAGATAGATAGATAAATATTGATAGATAGATAGAGGGAGTGAGAGAGACAAATAGGCAGACAGAGAGGTGGGAGATGTGACACTAGTTGTTATTATTGGTTTCAAATTTTGGCACAAGGCCAGCAATTTTGGGGTAGAACATAAGTCGATTACATCGACCTCGGTCCTCAACTGGTACTTGTTTTATTGACCCCAAAATGATGAAAGGTAAAATCAACCTCAGCGAAATTTGTACTCACAACATAAAGACGAGATGCTTAGCAGTATTTCATCAGCCACCTTGCCACCTTCCCAATAATAATCCTTTCTACTAAAGGCACAAGGCCTGAAATTTAGGGACAGGGGACTAGTCGATTACATCGACCCAAGAGTTTCACTGGTACTCAATTTATTGACCCTGAAAGGATGAATGGCAAAGCTGATGTCGGTGGATTTTGAACCCAGACCATAAGGAGGGATGAAATGCCACTAAGCATTTTGCCTGGCATGCTAATGATTCTGCAAGGGGTCAGTTTTAAAATGTTATTGAAACCAGATGAAACAACAACATGAAATAAAAAAAACAATTTTGACATCAGCTTCGACAAGAACAAGAACAACAGCAGAACTGACAATGGTAAGAATAACATCTATTAATATCTTCAAGAGCAACTTCAACATTAACAGCAACAACAACAACAACAACAAGAATAAAGAACAGAAACAACAACAAGGACTGCCAACATCTACAAGAACAGTTTCAACATTGACAACAACAATAACATCAACAATAACAGTAACAAGGATTATCAGCATCAACAACTATGACCACAAGAAAATACCTGAAAGTGGAATACGAACCGAACAAAGTGCGGTGTCCCTGCAACCATCTTGGAGAGTAAGTCCATAAGAGAGTAACGGAAATATGACGACACAGTCTGCTGAATACGAGTCATGCTGGTTGATCCCTGTCCATGGCCCATCTGCAAATTGGAAGATGGAAGAATTTATGTTAGTTAAGGATAGAGAAGCATTTATTTGGATCAACAGCTTCTTCCCCGATTCCATATGCTTGTGTATGTGTGTTTGTAAGTATGAGTTTTGTTTTTATATATGTGTGTGTAAATGTGTATATAAGTGCATTTAGTTGGTGCTTCCCAAATGCTTTGTGCATGTGTGTATAGTTATGTGTGTGTGTGTTGTGTGTCCCCGTCCTCACTGGGCCAGATTTCCACAGAACACAATATATGCCATTAGTTTGACAATGTAACCAAGAGAAATAGAAAATATAAAGTACATGATATTTCAGACAAACGTTCTTCATTGAGACAGAAGGAGAAAAGAATTAAAGAAAATAAAATTCTGAGGAAGCAACTGAATCGCATTGTTATTATCTTGCATCAACAGAACTTCCTTTACATTCTTTTTCCCTTCTCTGCTTATTCTTGATAAAGGGCAACCGTCCGAAACATCAAGTACTTATTATTACCTATCTAGTCCTTCCAATGTTTTACTAATATTATATACTGCCTATATAAAGGCATATGGGTTAGGATATTCAGCTCACAATCAAAAAGTCCTTGAGCAAGACACTTTATTTCAAATTGCCCCAGTCCACTCAGCTGTCAAAAATGAGTAGTACCTGTAGTTCAAAGGGCCAGCCTTGTCACACTCTGTGTCATGCTGAATCATCCTAAGAACTACATTAAGGGTACATGTGTCTGTGGAGTGCTCAACCACTTGTACATTAATTTTACGAGCAGGCTGTTCCATTGATCGGATCAGCTGGAACACTTGGCGCCGTAACCGATGGGGAGCCATATTGCCTATTTATGGTTTTGTTTACTTATCAATGTTTTTAAGTCCTTTTGTTGTGTTCTTGATAGATATTTACGCGAGGCTATATAGCTGGGCGGAGTGTGAGGTAGAGAGAGAGTGTGAAAGAGAGAGATGTAGAGAGAGAGAGAGAGAGAGAGAGAGATGGAGAGAGTAAAAGATGAAATGAGGGAAATGTGAGATATCACACAAAGCAAAAGTGGAAAATTATATATATATATATATATAAACATACATACGCACACATATACAATATGCATACACACATGCATGCACACACACATACAAATACACATACACATATACATACACACACAGAGAAATATATATTTACAACACATATATATATATATATATATATATATATATATATATATGTACATACACATGCATTTATATGTATTCGTATACATACATG
>NC_069001.1:3059588-3068048 GCF_001194135.2 Octopus bimaculoides
ATGTATATATATATATATATATATATATATATATATATATACATACTATGCTCACACACATCTTTTTCTTTTCTTTTTACTTGTTTCAGTCATTTGACTGTGGCCATGCTGGAGCACCACCTTTAGTCGAGCAAATCGACCCCAGAGCTTATTCTTTGTAAGCCAAGTACTTATTCTATCGGTCTCTTTTGCCGAACCGCTAAGTTACGGGGGACGTAAACACGCCAGCATATGCACACACATAAACAGACAAACAGACAGATAGATAAATAGGGACAGAGATTCTCACATTGGTTAAGAAACAGCAGACAACAGACAAGAACACACATATTCATGCACACACATATACATATACATATATATATATATATATAATATTTAGTGTTAGTTCAAAATGCTTAAACACACCACAGCACACATGTGTGTATATATATAGAGAGAGAGACACACTGCAAAAGAAGAAAGGCAAGCGAATGCAGCAGCAGCAGCAGCAGCAGCAGCAAGACTAGCTGGTGATAGTAGTAGTAGTAGTTGTTGTTGTTAAGAATTACATATTGCTTTATTGATTTAGTAATGCTGTAAACCAATGTGACAAATACTTACAGATTTGTACTGGAAAAAAAAGACACAAACAAAAAAAAAATTAATTTTTATTACATTTGTAACAGCATATGTATAGACATATGCTTATATGTATATATATATATAAATATACATATGTATGTATGTATGCATGTATATATATGAATTATATACATATATGTGTATATATATATATATATGTATATACATATGTATGTATGTATGCATGTATATATATGAATTATATACATATATGTGTATATATATATATATATATGTATATACATATGTATGTATGTATGCATGTATATATATGAATTATATACATATATTATGTATATATGTATAGTTAAAAATTACACACAAGAAAACAACAACAAACAAAAGAAACAAGAGAGAGAACAACAAACAAGTTGTATCAGTTTGATGCTCAGGAAAAATGAAAGAAGTCTTTGATGTTTCAAGCCTATGCCCTAATTACATATTCATATATCCATAAACATATATCTATATGGTAAATGAAAGACGCAAGATGGAATATACAAGAATTTTTATTAATCACAACGATTATTTCAGCATATCTTGCATTGAACCTTCAAGTGATGGATTGATGCTAGATAGGTCAAAACAATTGTGATTAATAAAAAATCTTGCATATTCCATCTTCTGTCTTTCATTTATCATATGCATAATGAACACTGGAAAGTGACCATGGTTTACCAGTAAGCTACCAGGTGTAAACCATTCGTTTTATTGTTATTATCAGTCCAAATATGCCTGAACTGGTAAACAAGCTACTCACTGTGTTTTGTCACAGAAAATATATCCCGTTTGTTGACAAATGGTGTGTATACACCTTGATCAGCTTGCAGCACCACCTACTCAGGCCATGAGTCACAGACACCAGAGGTCAACAAACGGGATATATTTTCCATGACAAAACACAGTGAGTAGCTTGTTTACTGGTTCAAATATGCCTCAAGCATATTTGGACCGATAATAACATTACAATTTTTTACCCATCAGACGGATGAAATGCCACTAAGCATTTTTCCCTGCAAGCTAACAATTCTGCTGATATGTGACTATAATAATTTTAGTAGAGATCAGACCTTATAAACCTAGGATCATTGGATAATGATTTAAAAAAGTTAATCCCATATATATATATATATGGAAATACCATATTTGTATGTTAATGTATATACATGTATGAATATTTGCATATAAATATTATACACACACTAGCTTACATGCACATAAACATATTAACCCAACAATGAGAGTTTTATGTAATGCTTGACCTGCCAGAAATAGCAGCCAAATCTCCAACAAATTACACACAAAACCATCTTGAAAAAAGGAAGGGCACATTGAATCATGTAGTCTTAGATAAAGAACTTCATCTGAAAACAGATAAGACGGTTGGAACGGCTGAAGCAGCTTTGATTCAGAGGTGTCTTAGAAGCAGTACAGACATACATCATCATCATCATCATTTAACGTCCAGTTTCCATGATGGCATGGGTTGGACAGTTTGACAGGAGTTGGCAAGGCCAGGGGCTGCACCAGGTTCCCTTGTCTGCTACGGCATGGTTTCTATGGTCGGATGCCCTTCTTGGCACCAACTACTTTACGGAGTGTACTGAGTGGCACCAGCATCAGTCCTTTTATACTTGGAACCATCACCAATGTGTTTTACATGATATTATCACCAATGCTTTTTATGTGATGCCAGTGCTTTGTGTGTGTGTGTGTGTGTATATATATATATATATATATATATATATATATATATATATATATATATATATACACACACATTTATATATATATATAAATATACACACATATGTATATGGTAAGAAAGAGAACATTTCATATTAGTTTTCAGAAGAGGTTTCCATTTACCACATAAATGAATATTTAAAGACTTCTATCAACAAACATGAAACATTAAAAATTAACATGCACTCACACATAAATACACACATGCATACAGAAGCTCACACACATTTGCACATATACATACATTTTTTTATGCCGTGGGTTTTAATATATTAATGGATTTCGCATTTCCAGATCCACACACACACAAACATACATATATTTAGACACACACACATAAACAGATAAATAAATTTACACACATACACACACACATTTGCATATACATACATATATATTAATATATCTATAGACATCTGCCTATATATATGTATAGATGTGTGTGTGCGTGTGTGTTTGTGTGCGTGTGTGCGTGCATATAAACTATATATAAATATATATCGAAATATAAATCCAAAGAAATATATATGTATATAAATATTGATACATAAATCATTAGATATATATATATATATATATATATATATATATATATATATACTGATATATAAATCAATAGAAATATATATATATATATACATATATATATATAATATGTAGAGATATAATATAATTCACACACAAACACAAAGTTTGTCTTCATAACACATCCATGAGATATTTTCTTCATACACAAATATGATGCAACATTTTCTTTCTTTTGTCTCCTTCTTCCATTAATATACCAAAGAGATTCACCCACTATAACAGATATGGGCAATAAATTGATTTATTCACGCACAAACATGTGATATTTCTTTTCTATCACTGCATCCATTGTAATTCAACTCTGTCATAAATATGCATGTGAAACCGGGATGTTTTTGGTTGGTTGGTTGGTTGTTTTTTTTACTTACAATTTTTTTTATTTTACTTATGTTCTTGTGGGGGCGAGCGGGCTGGTTGCAATCAATGTACTTGAAAGATTTGATATTATCATAGATATTGCATTATCACACTTGCATATATATATGTATATACATATATACTCAATATATTCATGCATATATATATATATGCATATACATATTTATATATATGTACGTACATACATACATATATATAAGATACACACATGCATGCACGTATGTGTATGAATATATATATATATATATATACACACACACACACATACATATATACAATATACATATGTGGATGTGTGTGTGTGTGGGTGTGATATTATTCTTTTTACATCTATGACTCTGAAAGGTATCAAACTATCAGGGTATGGCTGTGTGGTTAAGAAATTCAGATCATAACTACATAATTTCAGGTTCAATCCCACTAACTGGTACCTTAGTTAAGTATCTTCTCTTTCAGTTTCAGGTCAACCAAATCATCGTGAGATGAGTAGGATTTACTAAATGGAAACTGTATGGAAGCATAGAAGAAGCATTCCTGTTCTAGACTGGAAGATTACACCTGTTGCCTAGTTTAACACCAACGCATGGCCCTTGGGGCATCTTTAGCAGAGTCCCCTTTATTGCATGTTTAGGCCTGGCCTCTTGTCTGAGCATAACTTTCTGCCCTTCTCCAACCAGTTTTACATGGCATGGTCTCCTCCAGCTTTGTCCTTTCTTTAAGCCCTTCACACCCAATGGAGCACAGGCCATCAACCATTTTCCTTAACTCTAGGCCAGTGGTTCCCATCCTTTTCACTAGCAAGGACCCCTTTTATTTAAATGAGTTCTCCCACAGACCCTTTTTTATAGGCTTATCCATATGTATATATATATATGAAATTTTGAATTTAGTTCATAGACCCCCAGTACTGCTTTTGCTAACCACCATGGTAACACACAGTGGGACTGAACTTGAATCCACAGGGTTGAAAAGCAAATTTCTTAACCACACAGTCATGCTGGTGCCTGCAGCAAAGTAAATAAATAAATAACTGAACGATATGACCGTTTTAAGAATACAGAAGATATTACCATTTACGGCCAGACAGACATGTACGCAAATACACACACGTGCAAATGCACACATGGAAATACACACATACGCAAATACACACACACACACACAAATACATACACGTGCGCAAATATGATATTTTTCTCATCAAGGGCACACTGAAAATGTACAGTGATTTTTCAAAGACATTGGTTGTTTAAACTAGCATTTCTCATCACATAGACATTATTTCTTTGAAAGGAAGAACAAAGACCACATTAAAACATATAAATATATAAAATATGAAGATATCAAACAAAATAACAAAACAAAAAGAGAATTACAATTTTCAAATAAGAGAAAAGTAGAAATACTACACAAATTAATGATAAATTTGAATTGATACAGAGAAATTGATCGATTTAGTGATTTTAATTGATTATATAGTTTTTTGGTAAAGATTCTTTTCATTGATAACAATATTTCTTTTTTTGAAAATATTTTTCAGTGAAATTCGAAGATGAAAGAAAATAATTAAAATGAAAATCAAATAAAATTGGAAAAAATTACTTTATATTTTCCAATTTATTTAAAAAATTAGATTTGACTGAAATATAATCAGCATTAATTGGTTTATTAGATGACAGTGAGCTTTAATTAATTAATTAATTTATTTATTAATTAAGTAATTAATAAAATTTGCGACGGTATAATTGAATGCAGTGTTTATTTTTCAATTTTTGATTTTTGTATATAATTTTAAAATAAATTTAAATGTTGTTGACATCATAAGAATTTAAAACTTCAAGAATGTGAAATAATTTGTTTTAGGAATAGGGAGCCTTGAAGCAAATAAAGCTATAAATAGCACCACATAAATATTGGGTTGAAAAACATGTTTGGATGGAAAAAGTCACGTTTACAGATGTAGCTTTTAACCAAATATAAACATGCTATTATTCATAACTATATTTGCTTCGAGATTTACTGTTCCCATAAAAGAATTGATTTAAATTATATACAAGAAGAAAGGTGACACTGATTTTGAAGCTTTGGCCTGCTAGTCTTCGTGGCACCATTGAAACTTCAAAGTCACTATAGCCTCTCTTCTTGAAAAAGTATAATAAATACGTACCCTACAAAGTGAATTGAGTAAGTCTTCAGTTTGATGTCATTGTTTTTGTTATAATGTTTTCTATGTGATGATGTTAAACCAGGTGCTGGTTTATGTCTACCATCCAACAAGGCCAAATGTATAATAAAAGCTAAGGAGAACTGAACCCTGCACCTCTTGATGTCTGATAAACTTACATAAGTCAGGGGCCACTTGATATATAAGAGAGAATTGGCAGTACAGTTGCTGAATCACCAACCAAGCAACTCAAAACTCAATCAAGAGTTCAGTTAACCCTTTAGCATTTAGATTATTCAATTAAAAATAATGTTTATTTACTCACATTGTTTTGAATTAAGTATGAATTATTTTGTAGATTACACTGACATTGTAGGTAGGTGTGAGAAGCCAGATCTGGACAGTTTAACATTAAACAGGTAGAATATTTGAGCCACATTAGACTCAAATTTTCTACCTGTATTGCTTATTTATTCACATTGTTTTGAATTACTCATGCATTATCTCATAGCTTCAAGATTTTAATGATGTAATTGTTTATTTTTAGAATGGCAATGTAGGATAGGTGTAAGAAGCCAGATCTGGTCAGTTTGAAAAAAAGACAAGTAGAATATTTGGGCCAGATGTGACTGGTTTAAATACTAAAGGATTAGAACAGCAAGGTATCTGATAATTAATCCATCTTATAGATGATAAAGTATATGTAGGAAGTCTTAATTAAATTACATATCAATAGTTGATAATCATATAGGCAAAGATTCACTCGTTAACATACAACAACCTCCTGGCATAGAGATGTACTGTATCATCTCTCAATCTACTATCGTTATAAAATCCTCTGCTCTTCAGAAGCCACTAGTTGCATACCACTGGCACTAAATCTCATCTGATATGAACACACCCATTTTCCTTTCTCTCATCACTCTTACTGTGCCTCACCTGTCCCAGACCCTGCATTAACCACTTCACACAAACAATAATTTTTTTTCTCTGCACCCGAATCCACTGGAAATCTTTTCCTGCCCACATTTCTTTTTGTCTTCAGACTGATTTACAGCAGATACTCAAGCTGTAATGCAGTCTTGATCAACCTGACCAGAATGATCAGCTCAAAAGAGTGAAAACCAGTTAGTCAAAATATTTAATAACCACTTTTTAACAAAATATATGTATATTTTCTTGTGTAAACAGAACTATGGTACTTCAAATATATATATATATAAATAAAAAAATATTATTAACTTTGTCATGAAATCAGAACTTTTATACTTTTATTTATATATATAAATTAAAAACTCCAAGTGCATTTTCAACCTTTTTGCTATGTATGTATGTGTTGTGTTTGTGTGTGTGTGTATTCTTTTACTGATACCTTTGAATTATCGTGATGTTGATTACATCAATCTCATTAATTAATCTGGTACTTATGTAATCAATCTCAATCAAACAGATAGATTCTCGTTGTGTGAAGAAAGGTAACTCAGTACCTAATTAACCTAATTATCAGAACCTATTTTTGTTTGAAGGAGGAAGGTCAACTTTGTGATTCATCCTTTTGGTGGATGATGAAATAAAGTACCAGTCAAGTACTGGGGTTGACGGAATCAATTTACCCCATCCCCTCAAAACTACTGGCTTTGTACCGAAATTTCAAACATCCTCTCCCCCTCCCCCTATTATATATCCCTTCCTTTACATTGTATACTTGCTTTTTTTATATATAATTATTTTATCATTTATGTAAACCCCCAACACTTTATGTTTATCCTTGTATTGTCCCCCACATCCTTCACCCTGGTGGCAAATAAATGAAATCACAATTACCATTATTATTACCATTATTATTATTATTATTATTATTATTATTATTATTATTATTATTATTCAGCTTGTCTTATTTCTATTGCATGCTTTCACTACACATGCTCAATGCCTCAAGTATATGTAGTGCTATGATTTGGTTTTGTTATTTTCACTATAATATATAGGTGTTGTGCCTAGCAGTGTTATTTTCAGTTAATCATGTTTTTAAATTCCGTGATTGTAGCTGTGTAGGTGTCTGCATTATCATTATTATTGTTGTTATTATTATTATTATTATCATAGCTACTACTATTATAACTATTATTGTTGTTGTTGTTATTGTTAATATCATACTATGTTTTGGTTTTGCTTTAATTTATACAAATTGCACCCCAAGTGACATCAAGGAACAACAGGGCTTTTGCCCTTGAAGGTGCTAACATGTGAGGTGCCACACAATTGAAAACATTGATTTTTGTGAGAGAAAAGACACACACACACACAGAGTGAATAAGGCTGCATCAACACAGAGAGAAATTTATGAAGAACATGTGAAATACCGATAACTATGATCTTTTGTAATCTTCCTTTTTGGGGGCTGCCAGGGATTTGTGTCTACATACTTGTTGGCTCCTCTTGATATCATTCCAACTATTATTATTATTATTGTTATCATTATTATTATTGTTATTATTATTATTGATTTGACACCGGTTCAGTTTTATTCCTGGCAGGATTTATGTAAGTAGCAGGTTACTGGTATCCACAATCTTTCAATAGATTTTCAAGTGCTTAGGACCTTCTTGATAATCTTTCCGGTCCCTAAAAGGCAAACTTTCTGCAGAAGCTCTACAGAACATTCCATTCCAATCTCCTTCAACCATTTCTCTATATCTTTGCTTACAGTTCCCAATGCACCAATTATTATAGCCACAGCCTTTACAATTTTCATTATTATTATTATTATCATTATTATTATTATTATTATTTTGCTAACCTTTCCTTTTCATTGTATACCATGTATACTTATTCCTTTTTTTTTTTGTTTATTTATTCATTTTATCATTTTATTATATGTAACCCCCAACATTTCATGTCTATTTTGTATTGTCCCCCTCATCTTTTGCCCTGGTGGCAAATAAATGAAATCATCACCA
>NC_069001.1:3068058-3069064 GCF_001194135.2 Octopus bimaculoides
GTTGTTAGTATTATTATTATTATTATTATTATTATTATTATTATTATTATTGGTAGTAGTAGTAGTAGTAGTAGTAGTAGTAGTAGTAGTAGCAGTAGTAGTAGTAGTAAAGAAGATTATTATTATTATTATTATTATTATTATTTGTGTAAAGATTGCAAGTGCAACAACAGATGCAATGTGGAAAAAACCAAACCAAAAACAAAAAAAATTGTTATAAAACACACACGCAAAAATGTGTAGAAATATGGAAAATATAACAGAAAAACCACACGCAGGAGGGTGTGTTCATGTGTTAGATCAGAAATGAAGGAACTACAATCTACTTTGTTCTTTTTTTTTTTTTTTTTTTTTCTTATAATTTTAAATTCACACAGTGAAATAGGTGAAGAAAATTTGGATAAAATCAGTGAAATTTAAGATTATTCACAAACTGGTGTTGAAGAAAAACGCAAAGAAAGGACGATAACAAAAGAAAACAAGAACGAAAACCAACAACAACCTCAGCAAAAAATCAAACCACAAAAATATTGGATGTTAAAAATCAAAATGGTGGTACTTACATCTTCATACTGAAAAATAAACAGCAGCAGATGATAAGTAATCAGGTTAAGATATAAAAGAAGTTTATTTGATGGAGAAACACAGAAATGTTCCATTAATCTCCGATTAATGTTACTGAATATGAAACTTATTGGTCGATACCTCTCAATTGCAGCAATTGTTTATATATATATACATACATACATATATATATATATATATATATATTTAAATGCAAAAATGTATGAAGATAAATATATATAAATACATTCATACTAATGTATAAATATATGAATGAATAAATGCATTCATACATATAAATACATACATACATACAACACACACAAATCTGCATATGCAATGACTCTAAATATTGCCCACATGTGCACAAATATGCACACATACCCTGTAGTTGATGTTGAAGTTCCAATGAAGGAGCCTTGGATCTAGGTTAGAAACCAGC
>NC_069001.1:3069272-3074679 GCF_001194135.2 Octopus bimaculoides
ATATATATATATATGTATACTTTATTTAAAAGCAGCAGAAATATAACAAAAAAACCGTTACTCTGAGTTTCACGTTCCCGTTCATGAACGGGAACGTGAAACTCAGAGTAACGTTTTTTTTGTTATATTTCTGCTGCTTTTAAATAAAGCATATTACTCTACCTCTGGTATTTGAGTACTCTTTTTTCCACCTTGTTGCACATTGCATGTGCTTACTCCGGTATATATATGTATATGTATATATATATATACATATATATACACATGTCTGTTTGCATATGTATCACAGCCAGCCAAGTGTTTGACATCTCTGATATTTCAAAAGGTGATTAAAACATTCACTAATGTTGTGAATAGCTGTCTGGCTGAATTAAACTCAAGTATATGCAATTTAGGCTGTACCAAATTAAAATAGCTATCTATAAATCATATTTAATGTATACACACTGTTGATAGGCCAGTTATGGCAGTATTTGTCCGGAGATAACATCTCTTTTGGACTTGCTGTATTAAAAGCACAATATCAGCTATTTATGTGAGTGTAAATACACAAATGCATAAATGTGTGTGGGTTTGTGTCTGTGTATGCAATTATATGTACACACACACATACATACATGCATACGTGTACACACACACACACAGATAGATAGACAGACAGAGAGAGAGAGAGAGATAAACATAAATAGATGCATACAAACAAATGATACACACAAATTTCTAAATAATTATTTTCCTGAAAGTATTTTTATCTCCCTCAAATCCTGAAAATTCAAGACAGTAACAAAGCAATCACTTCAATCGCTTTACATTTTTTCTCTTTTATTCTTTATGTATAACTGGTAAGCAGAGATAAAGACAGCCATTAATATATATATATATATATATACATACGCACATACACATCCATTATTTGTAGGTTAACCAGGCTACTGTTGATTTCATGTTATGAGAGATATCTCTTAACAATTATCAAGCCTGGTTAACACAGTTATCCATTAATGTTGAGCACTCATACTCGCTGTTGTTCAATATTAATGTGTGTGTGTGTATATATGTATATATAGTTATACACACTCACAAACATACATATGGGAATATGCGTAATCAATATATCAAATAATTAATGTCTTCATGTCATGGTTTTTTTTACAAACACATTTTTTATGCATAGAATATTTTATATCCAAATTCATGCCGACATGCTCTCACATGAGCACTCACATTCATACACTTAACTATATCTCACACACACACACACACACACACACACAGATCAACAGGTTGACAGACTAACAATCAGGCAAGCATTTACACATACACACACATACAAAGAAATACATACAAAGACACTTATATGCATACGCATACACACATAGACATGTTATGATACATTCCTCATCGTATTAAATCCAATGCTTGTTGAAAGCCAAATTTATGAATAATGTGACTGAAAGTGAAGAATCACATATGCAGACACACACATACACACACATATATGCAAACAAGCAAGGATCGGTGCCTATTCATGTTTACAAATGGAGAAACAGCACTTAATACATGATGTATAGTGGAAATATTTTACTGGCAGCTGAATCATCATGAGATTTCCAATAAAACTAGCAAGAGCTTCTCCGAAATATTTGCTGCTTCCGTAGCCAGTAGAAAAGGGTTACATTTTTCCAGTACAACATTCACAAAACTCTTCCCTTTCTATGTACTTTCAAGAAATCTACCCTTTTGAAAACAATAGCTTATCAAGACAAAGTCTCCTTTATAGGTGACAAAATCAAATGTTATATACGGCAGACTGAAAATCATTTTAAACAAGGATTCTCATAACACATGTATATATTCAGAAAGATGTCGCACTACTTCACTCTCCAAATATAGCTGGAATTAAAATGATGATGATATTATCAATCATAAGACCGATTGCTCTCTTATACGTTATTCATCTTTATTCATCAATGCTATCAAAATGTGTGAGCCAGCTTTTGAGAAAGTATAGCATTCTGTTATTAATATACATATTTACACACACACACATATATTTGCACATACACACACATACACGGGCTTATATTTACACACACACATGTATCTATCCATACACACACACACACACACACACACATTTACATACATACACACACATTCTGCTTGACCAAAGCTGACCAGGGGTTAATCAACACATACACAAAAACACATATATTTACAGACACAGACACACACACACACACACACACACACACACACACACACACACACACACACACACACACACACACACACACACACACACACACATATATATATATATATACACACACACAAACACACACACACATTTACACACAAAGACACACATATATATACCTACACACACATACAAGCATACACACATACATAAAAACTCTGTGAAACAATATATTTTATTTTATTCTGATTCAGCAAAAATATTGAACTACATTTAAGAATAGGAAAAAAAAAGATTGTAAAAGAAATGGTGTGGTAATATGGAGAGAAACATAATTCAATAAAAAACAATGATAATAAGAATAATAATAAGAAGAATATTTAAAAAAGAAATAAAAAGAAAGCGATTCTAATGAATAAAAATTAGCACTAATTAAAATAAAAGAAATATAGAAGATGTTGATTTTGTAGACAGAAAATGCTGGATAATTGTTGTCATATAGTAATATATTTTAGTAGTGAAGATACATGTGTATGTATGTATGTTTGTATGCATGTATGTATGTATGCATGTGTGTATACACATTAGTTATAAAGATTCCTTATATATATAAGATGTATATATATATATATATAGAGAGAGAGAGAGAGAGAGACCATATATATATAATACATAATATAGATACATATACATATCTGTGTGTGTGTGTGTGTATATATATATATATATATATATATATACATATATATATGATACATAATATACATATATACATGCACACACACAAATATATATATGTATATAATGCCTCATATTAACAGAAGGAACTGTGCATATAATATGGTAATTTTTGGATAGTAAGAATGTAATTGTATTTGTGTGAGAGAGGGAAAGGGGACAGTAAATAGACAAATAAGCACAACTATTGATAAATGCATGCAATCATGCATGCATGTGCATATGAATGCACATGCATACACTGGAGAAAGAAAAGACAAGAAATAGATAAATAACAGATGAAGAGATTTAAAAGGCAAATATAGTGAAAAGAAAAGAGAGGAAGAGAGAACAATAAAAGGCGAGAGAGAGATAGAGAGAGAGAGAGAGAGAGAGAGAAGGCATAGAATGAGAGAAAGTCATATGGCTACTAGCAAAAGAAGCAGCAGCAGCAGCAAAAGAAGAATTTTATTGGTTAAAGAAAAACCAACATGGCTGTTGGGTGTTTTTTTGGTTGCATCTGATTGGTTAGATTAATTTTGTATGTTTGTTTTATTGGTTGACTGGTCATATATATATATAGTATTCCATGTATATATGTTATAAATATATGTATTATCTCATTTTTAGACTCTTCAAACATGTCAGCTCAAATATATATATAAATTTATACAAGAAGATTGAATAAACAAATGACAATTCTATAAAAGATTACACACACACACATACATATGCATATATAAGTGTACGTGTGTGTATGTACGTCTATAAGGTCCTGGAAGGGTAAAAAAGACAGGGTATTTCCAAAGCAGATTGCAACCGAAGCTTTAAGCTATCTATGCTCTGGAATTGTAGTCTGAAGCAAGATTGAAATTCTGGTGTAGTAAATCCAGGTGCCAAAATGGTAAATATACCATTGAATGGGTTTAGCAAAGAGTAAAATATAATCCAAACGAGATGAAGGAAGAGTTAAAGATGCAATAAACTCTTTCTTTTGTTTTTTTCTCAATTTGATTACATATATATAGAATAGGGAGCCTTTACATGGTCTCTTAATCTACCAGAAATAGCAGGCAATTTTTGAAACCGCACTCAAGTTTCTTAGAAAATGAACACTCTAAGTAATGTGGTTCTGACTTCCTTGCCCATGAGAAAAGGTATTGTCAATATGACCACAGGATGATCATAGATTTGTTATGGCACAGCTGCTTATGAATTTACACATAACCAATTTTTGACGGAGAGGTATATACTGAACAGAAACAGGAGACAGATGAAAGGTAAATTTGACCCCTGATTCTGTCCCCAGCCTGAACTGAACTTCATAGCCTAGAGCAGTGGTTCCCAACCTGGGGTTCGCAAAGGTAGTACTGGGAGGGGTCCATGAACTAAATTCAAAATTTCATATATATATATATATATACACACACACACATAAGGATAAGCATATTAAAAGGGGCTTGTGGGAAAACACATTTCAATAAAAGGTTTGGGAACCACTGTGAAAAGGTTAGGGATCACTGACCTAAAGGAATAAGACCAAACGAAGTACTGTAAAGCATTTAGTGTCATATACTATCCTTTCTGTCATTTGATCATCTGAATTTATTTAATTAACATCGTTAGGTGTGAATGATTATATTCGATAAAAGAACAGGTTTAGCAATATAAAATGTTTTCTTTAGGTCAGAATGTAAAGAGCCTTAAGAAATGCTATCAAGCATTTTGATAAAAGTGTTAATTCTACCAGATCACTGCCTTAAAATTAATCATAATAATAATAATAATAATAATAATAGTAATAATAACGATAATGATGGTGGTGGTGATGGTAATAATGGTGTTAAAGAGGTTGATGGCTGATGATGACGGTTGGTTATTATTACTGTTATAATTATTATTATTATTCCTGTGGTAATAGGTGCACTTGGCACAATGCCCAAAATGCTACCTAAAAGACTGAAAGAGTTTGGAACTTAGACTCGGACAGTCAGCCTGCATAAAAGTACCATCCTGTATTCTGCAAGAATCCTAAGGAAAGATTCTTGAGATTTGAGGAAACTTGTAGTCACCAAGCTTCAAGATAGCGTTCCTGCTAATTAAATTAACATGTACTAGCTTGATAATTATAGTAATAATAATAATAAATGATAATAAGCAATAAAGAAACACATGGAATAATG
Source organism: Octopus bimaculoides (assembly GCF_001194135.2). Classification (NCBI taxonomy): domain Eukaryota; kingdom Metazoa; phylum Mollusca; class Cephalopoda; order Octopoda; family Octopodidae; genus Octopus; species Octopus bimaculoides. Next base: position 3,074,373 of record NC_069001.1, read on the forward strand.
TGGTTCTGGGTTCCCTTTTCAGAAAGGAGAAAAGGTGCGATGGTAATGGCAAGATCTGGATCTGCTCAGTTAGGGTCAACCTAGGGCTAAACATTGACAACTACTACTACTACTACTATTACTACAACTAGACTGAAGTTTATAAAGCATTGAAAGTCATAAACAGCCACAAAAACGTGTGTGTATATCTATCTCTATATATATATATTAATATATATATACATGTATACACACACACACACACACACACACACACACACACATATATATATATATATATATATATATATATATATATATATATATA
>NC_069001.1:3074806-3079286 GCF_001194135.2 Octopus bimaculoides
TTTGGTTCAAACCTTTTTTGGTTCAAACCTTTTTTGGTTCAAACCTTTTTTGGTTCAAACCTTTTTTGGTTCAAACCAATCTGAGACCACCCCTGCTTCTATGATACAAACTGCAAACTTCCAATTCAAAAGTTATCTAAATTAAAAGATTCCATCTAAATTCTATGTTCCAAACACCTGCTTAATAACGACAAAGTTATTTTACTAAATTCTTCATTATTTTCAAAATTAACTCAAAGAAAAGCAATGTACTTCAACAGAAATACAGTTACAAGTGATCTAAATTAATACCTGTCCATCAAAGTTTCGTGTTTATTTATATTCCAAATACCAGATTGCTAATAAACTTATTTTTACTAAATTCTTTAATATTTTCAAAATTAATTGAAACATACACTTTCTATTTTAATAGAAATATAGTAACAAAAGAGTTAAAGTGATCTAAATTAAAACTTCTCATCAAAATTCCATGTTTGTTTATGTTTCAAACACCAAGTTAATAATGACAAAGTTTTTTTTTTTTAATTCTTCATTAGTTTCAAAATTAATTGAAACATAGGCAGTTGTAATTTCAAGAGAAATGCAGTAACAGAATAGTTAAAGCAATTTAAATTAAAACTTTCTTCCATCAAAATTTCATGTAAATCTATGGTCCAATTCAATCAGTTTGATCCTCAATCATAATCAGATGTTGTATTGCTGATCAAGAGAGAGAGAGAGAGAGAGAGAGAGAGAGAGAGAGAGAGAGAGGTGGGGAAGGGAAAAGACACTAAGTTTGTTGGGCATTTGAGCCTTTCTCAGAGAAAAGGAAATTTTTTTTTTTAAATGTACATAGCTCAATGCAAAAACAAAGAAAAAACAAGGTAAATTTTGACAAGTGTACTCATTCTGATCGCGGGGCCTCAACAGAGTCCTGCGTCGTTATTTTTCGTCACTGCCTCCCCGTGCCAGGAGTGGGTAATTTGCATGCCTGCTGCCTTCCTTGAATGGGGTAGCCGTTACGCATTATTGTCATTTCAGTGTTACAATTGTGAAACAATGACCAAATACTGGGTCCTTTCAGTAAAAAAAAAAAGGGGAACTTGAACTGATGGGTTTGTTATGGTTACTTACTCTGCTGTTGGAAGTTTGACGTGGGTCTCTGTAGTTGTTATTAACCGTTCCACCAGGCTGAGAATTACGAGATATGCCAGTAGAGAGGTTACCTGTTCAGGGAGACAAACAGACAGACAGATTGATAGATAGATAGATAGACAGACAGATAGATAGATAGGTAGAAAGATAGATAGATAGATAGATAGATAGATAGATAGATAGATAGATAGATAGATAGATAGATATACAGACAGATAGATAGATAGATAGATAGATAGACGGATAAATAGATAAAGATAGATAGATAGACAGACAGACAGACAGATAGATAGATAGATGGATAAATAGATGATAGATACACACATACATACACAGACAGACAGAAGGAAGAAAGGAAGGAAGAGATAAGAACTTTGAATATTGAGGATAAGCAAAGGTTGGCAACAGAAAGAGCATCCAGCTATTGAAAATGCTGCCTCCATTAGCATTCTGTGACCCATGACAACAGTGAAAAAGATAATGATGATGATGGTGATGAAGAAGATGATGACTTTGAAGATGATGATATGGTGATGCTGATAATGATGACGATGAAGATGATGAAAAAGATGACAATGACAGTGATGATGATGGTAATGAGGTCACTGAGTACAGTAGGCACCTGAAGAAGACTGCAGTGTAACATAACAGCCAAAATATTGTGACCATAGCAACCAGAATGAGGACACCAGCCTATGGCAGTGCATCACAACTGGTGGGTATGATGAAATGGTCGTTAGGAAAGAGGTCGGGCTATAGCAGTCACGGAACTTACCAATCTTTGTGAGTGGGGTGTGGAATAAAGCTTTGACCACATTTTTAATCGACATTCGGAATAGATGGATCACTTCAGTTGGGAGCCTGTCTCGGTTCTTCTCCAGGAATCCAGTCGTTTGGTATTCCACCTGAGGATTTAAAACAACAACAACGTTTATTACTTATAGAGAAGCAGGGTACATTGTATGTGTGTGGGGCCTATAGATGCCATGTGTGTGAAGGGTCATACAGGCAGCATGTGTTTGTGTATGGAAATGTCCATGTGAATGTGTCTGTAGTTAGTATATGCCAATGTGTGTTACGTGTGTATATGTATTTCTGTGTGAGTCTATGCATGTGAGTGTATGCATGCACGTGTTTGTTTGTCATGTGTTATATATGTGTCAGTGTGTGTGTGTGTGTGTGTGTGTGTGTGTGAAAGTACAAATATAAATGACTTACCTTCCCAGCATAATGTTCAATAATAAAATTCAAGTTCTGTTCAGCCTTTGGTTTGATGTAGGCAGGGCATTTGATATTTTGGTGGAATTTTGCTGGGGATGAAAGAAGAAAATTCTTCAAGACTTGTTCGAATGAGACAATGAGGCATTTATTACAATGATTTGTCTTCTCTTTGTTTTCTTTTAAATGAACAGGTATGTTCCCAACCGAATAGCTCCAGATTCAGTCCCCATTGCATGGCATCCTGAGCAAGTGTCTTCTGCAGCTCTGGGCCAGCCAAAACCATGTGAGTGAATTTGGCAAATAGAAACTGAAAGAAGCTCATTGTTTATACATGTATGTGTGTGTGTGGAGCGCTCTGCCACTTGCATGTTAATTACATGAGCAGGCTGTTCCATTGATCGAGTCAACTGAAACACTCATCATCATAACCGACAGATTGCTAGTTATACATTATAATCATATGGACACATATGGCTTATCACATAGTCACATTACGTATCCACACGGATGCGGTGACCATGTAGATAATAGTTTGTGATTATATGTGGCCTGGTGGTTAGGGTGCTACACACATCATTGTAAGGTCAGAGTTTCGATTCCCAGACCAGGTAGTGAATTAGGTTCTTGAGCAAAACACTTCATTTCACATTGCTCCAGTCCACTCAGCTGTAAATGAACCCCAACAATGGCTGGGAAGTTAACCCTGAGATGGACTAGCATCCCATCCAGGGGAATGTATTGTCATCTCAATTACTTAAATACCATGAAAAGGCAATAAGCTCTGGCATTATGAGGCTTAGGGCTTACACGAGGGAGTGTTGAAAAGTTCTTGGCTTTGGGTAAAAGAAAATACAGGAGGATCAGTTAATTATCGTTTTATTCAACATTTTCCCCTCTCAGATTCACACACTTATTGCAGTGGTCCTTTAGTTTTTCTAACCTTTAAAAGAACTTGGAAATGTTGGGCCTCCAGCCAGGCCTTTCATGAAACCCTTAAAGCTACAAATTTTTCAGCCCCCCTTCATAACATGCCTAAGATAATGGTTTATCACATGTAATGTACACATGAGCTTATCCAATGGATACAGTGAGTTATCACATGGAAGATTATTCGCCATACAGACAGAGTGAAAGCTAAAGGTGCACAGAGCCAAACCATTAAAAGATAAGACACTGTGTGGCTTTAAGCCATCCTCACCATGGCCATCACTATGAAGTGAGATCCATACCTGTCAATGACTGGTCTGTTCCTTTCGGGAAAAGACTTTCTTCATCAAGGAGGGCTAATAAGCCCATTGGTTTCATGAGGAACATATCGAGTACAGGACGGTTGTCTTCATAGTCCACTTCAGCTCCATCAATTCCTTCAGATTCATATTCTTGCTGCAATAGAAAAATATTCATAAATATATACACATATACACATAAATATATATATATATATATATATATATATATATATATATATATATATATGGGAGAATGTACGAAAAAAAACAACAACAGACGAGGACAGGTGGTGTAAACAACAAAAGGATGTATGTGTTAATGATATTAGCATAATGACTCTCCCTAGACACAACAAAATTTGTTTCAACACACAAACTCACATAAAGAAGCTTGCAAACCAGATATAAAAATTATATGTATATACACACACATGTATATATATGTGTGTGTGTGTGTATGTATTTGAGAGAAAAGGAGCATGGAAGAATAAGAGATAAAAAGAAATTTTCTTTCCTTACCAGTTCCCAGGCAAAAATATGTTGATTGAAATAATACTGTATTTGTTCGTTAGCTATATTAATACATAATTGCTCGAATGAGTTCTTCTGGAAATTTTCAAAACCAAAAATATCCAAAATTCCAATGCATAAAAATTCTTGGGACCTGAAAGAAAGATAAGAAGGAATCATACATACATACATACACATGTGTGTGTATGTGTGTTTGTACAGGTCTATCTATATAGACATGTGGCTTAGTGATTTTATATATATATATATATATATATAGGGGCCTATGTACACACTGGTCTCTTATATGTAAGTATATATATATATATATATATATATATATATCATCATAAATATACAGGGATTAGCAATTGAGTTGCTTCTCC
>NC_069001.1:3079296-3079975 GCF_001194135.2 Octopus bimaculoides
TTAATTCTATTATTAATTGACGATTCTCTGCCCTTATTCTTGTATATATATATATATATATATATATGGAATCACATGGTCTAGTGGTTAGAGCAGTAGACTCCCAGGTTCGAATCTCAGACTGGGTAATGTGTGTGTTTATGAGCGAAACACCTAAGGTCCACACAGCTCCAGCAGAAGGTAATGGCGAACTTCTACTGACTCTTTTGCCACAGATTTCTCTCCCTCTTTCCTCCTGCATCTAGCAGCTCACCTGCGACGGACCAGCATCCCATCCAGGTGGGGATGCCTATACGCCAATGAAACTGGCCCTTATGAGCCAGGCATAGCTCAAGAAGGAACAAACAAAACACAACATAAGATTCACAGCTAGACTGATAAACAAACAGATTGACTAATCAACAAATGAGTTTGATTGATTGATAGGTACTTACCCCTCTTTCTTGGGTTTCAGTTGGCAGTTAATTTTGTTGACAATCCAACTAAAGAGTCGTCCGTAGAGGGCCTTAGCCATGGCATCTCTAGCATCAAGTGCCTCATTTCTGGTGTTGCAGCGGATGATAACTTCTCCACGAGCGAGGATGCCAGTGGAAGTTAAAGAATCAATCAGCTCTTTTGGATCAACACCAAGCAGATTGGCGACTGTAAAAGACAATATATATAATAATGTACATATATA
>NC_069001.1:3080402-3086860 GCF_001194135.2 Octopus bimaculoides
TATATATATATATATATATATATATATATATGAAGAATAATAATAAATGGAGCAAAACACATATAAACAATAAGTTCCTTTAATATATACCCAGGCCTATTCCCCATTTTGTTAGGAGGGGGTAGCCACACCAAGACACACACCCGGCATTCCATTCATTTCCCAGCTCAAAGAAGACAGCAACGCCTTGTAGTAAATAAGGCAAGTCGAGAGACGAAGAAGAACAATTACAACAACAAGAACAGAAACATACCATTGTTTATGATCGTATTATCTATAACGGTACATGAGTCACTGCCATGTCGGGTCTCCTGTGCTGTAAAGTCTATATTACCGATGTGTAAAATACTTGACAGAACGCAGAAAAGTTCATCGACCTCCTGTAGAAGATAGAAAACCAGAAAATTAGCAGTTTATATATGGAGAATGCACATTACATAATATTACATATCACATCATATTATATCCTGTATTATGCCACTCCAAACACTGCACTATTTTCATACCATGCCACATCATGCCTGATATCACTTTGTATCAGATATCATCTTGTGTCCTTTAAACCACGCCAACTACAACATTGTATTCACATCACACCATACCAGTTATCACACTGTATCCTATATTATAACCCTGTACTACACAACACCAAACATCACATTGTATTTACACCACACCAGTTATCACAAGGTATCCTGTATTATACCATACTAGGCATCACATTGTATTCACACTCCACACATCACATTGTATCCTGATTTACACCATACCAGATATAACACTGTATTGGGTATTACACCACACCAGATATCACATTGTATTCACAAAATACCAAATTGCACAGTGTATCCTGCATTACATCACACCAGATATTATATTGGAGAGTATTGTAGTTCGCTTGAAGCATTGTGTATTGTTTGTAAAGAATAAAAAGTAAAAAATAAAAAGTTTAGTAAGGTATAACAATGCACTATAGAACAAAAAATGAACTATATACCTGTTGTAACTTGGTAAACTATAGTCCAATGATATTTCGGAATTAGAATTCCTTCTTCAGATCTTATTTGCACTAGATATCAAACATTACATCACACTAGGCATTACATCACACCATAAAAAATACCATATTATATAACGTATAATATTACATCAAATCCCTGAAACCTTCCTTCATTCATGACTGCTAATGGGTTTCTGCACTATGAAAGTTCCTCTCAAAAGGGCAGGGTTTTTTTTTGGAAGACAAACAGTTGTCTATGCATGTCTCTTCTCTGGCCACCGATGTGTTTCCAAAAGAAAGGCAAGGACCAATATGGTTTGGTACCGGTGTCATCATAGGCACTGCCATTAGAAAGGAGCCAGAGCAGATATGATAAAGGACCTCATCAAGCACTTTAAGGGTTCAGGCACTCTACTGCCCTGGATTTGTCTCCTTTTTTCAGCACACCATGATAGAGTCCCATGCCACACAACTACACACCATAAACCACTTATTTGTTCAGCCACTACAATACAGGCACATAACTCAACCACACACACACACACACACACACACACACACACACACACATTCACTCATGCAAAAACACAGCAATCACCTCTACCCCACGACACAAACACAAACGTGTACATATCGGTCACATGACTTGCTGTACGCACCTCAGGAGTGAATCCGATGATATCGAAACATTGCTTTATAGTCTGGAACTTTTGGGAATTGAAAGCTAAAATTGATGGGTTTGGCTGGTATTGGCTGATATATCTGCAATCATAGAAGCATTAACGGTTTTTAGAATCTTTAGAAAAATCAGATTGGTCTTTTGATAAAAAAGAAAGATCATAAAATCATTATTGATTAGAGGTGATCTGTGATTTAATCACTGCACTGATTAAATTTTTGCAAATTAACATGCAGATACTGAGTTAATCTGGTGAGCTGGCAGAATGATTAGCATGTCAGACAAAATGCTTAGGAACAGTTTGTCTGTCTTTACATTTTGAGTTCAAATTCTGCCTAAGTTGACTTTGCCTTTCATTCTTTCAGGGTCGATAAAATAAGTACCAGTTGAACACTGGGGTTGATGTAATCAACTTACCCCTTCCCCAGAAATTGCTGGCCTTGTGCCAAAATTTGAAACCAATTTGTTAAAATAAAATAAAATATGTTTTCTATGTTATATGAAATGTGAATAATTTCAGAAAGTACCCCACTATCATCAAAGTATGCCTGAGAGGGGTCACTGGGGTTGAGTCCTCAGGCACCTCAGTCATGTCATAAGTAACCGTCATTAGAATGTCCAGCAGTTCTCCCAAGTGTGACCAACTGAAATTATGGATATTATTCAAATATCTCATTCATGGTCTGCTCCTGGGTTTGGGTCTGACATGCTAAAAGACTACTGAGAGTGAGGGCACACCTTCGCTTTTGCTAAGGCAGGTCTCTGAAACATGTTTCAAACCCAGGCCATGTCTGCTCCAATAATCAGTAGGGATTTGGTCAGTGAATCTTCTGTGATAGTCGACAAATGATGGCAAGATGAGCTGTTATGGATAACACTATCCCAAAACGTGTACCATGTGACTAGGGTCGACATGTGAACGTGTATTCCCACCGAAACCCCAAACATGAACTCCACACTGTAACAGCGAATGACACAGCATTTATGAGGGGCGTGGTGAACTCGTTGGTTGGAACCGGCTCAACCCAGGTAAACGCTGCCACAGGTACAAATAGTAGGGATGGCTTGGGAGTTCAGTAGGTGCTCCTGCTAAGACACTAATAAGGATGTGGCCCTATGACCCTTTCAGTAATAGATGGCAGAGAAGATGGGTGGATGGATGTACCCCACTATCAAAAATGAGTTAACTTAGTTCTCATGTCTCATGGAACTGAGTACACTTAGTTCCATGCATGTGGGCTCTGACGGTTAAACAACATGAACAACAAGAAGAAAAAGAAAAGAAAACAAGAGAAATATTCGTACCTAAATGTTTTGGAGGATTTCAAGAAATACTTATCATCTGGAAGATTCCCAAGACCAGCCAAGATGTAGTAAAATATATGAAAACTCTGCTCTCCACTGGAAAAGAGATGAAACAGAAACTGTTGGTGATGGACAGATGAATAGGTAGAAACATGGACATATTAAATAACATACAACAGAGAGTTTTATCTTTCATCTTTTACTTCTTTCATTTATTGGACTGTGAAAGGTTCAGCCAAACAAACTGACCTCTGTATTTATGTTTTTGCATTTTTTTTTTTTAAGCCTGGTAACTCATTCAATCAGTTTCTTTTACTGAACATTTTCAAGGCATTGTTTTACAACCAGGCATCATCCTCATTAATAGTGTGACAGGATGGTCACAACTGAAATTCATTTAACCATCGATGTGCTCAGTCAGGGACAACCTGGGGTTAAACAATGAAATATAAAACAGTTGAATTACTTACGGCGCTTGTTGTATAATTCTGGATTTTTCCAAGAGATATTCAGTAATCCTTGCTGTAATACAAATAGAGATATGACTGGATTACAATAATCTGATTTCTTTCTTACAGAGAATTTAATATCTCAGTTTTGGAAAAGAAGAGAAGGAATGATATTGTGTTCGGCACAGGTTCTTGTAATGAAAATCTCACAATCTGGATTACAAGTTTTATTAAAAACTACAGTTATTGTAAAAGCGTTTAATTTTTAAAGGTGATGATATAATAATAATAATGAAAATACATGCACACATGCATACAGACACACATGGGTACATATGCACACACACATGAAAATGGATGCACACACAAACACACATATATACTGATACTCAGTTACGATGACAAAGCTTCCAGTTGAACTGATCAACAGAACAGCCTGCTTGTGAAATTAACATGCAAGTGGCTGAGTGCTCCACAGACATGCATACCCTTAACTGCTTGTAAGTAGAATTTGTACTTACCGCCATTTACACTGCCGATATTGTTGAAAATCATATCAAGATATTTGCCGAAGCGACTGGAATTATCATTAATAACAGTCTGTGAGTTACCAAAAGCCTCCATCAACGGATTCGCTTGAAGAAGTCTTTGTTGTAAAGACTTGTCAGGAGCCTGAAGAGGAGAGAAGAGAAGAGGAGAATGGTGATATGAAACATTGGTATTACAAGAAATCCATCTGATAAAGCTTACAGCTAAATATGTGGTGGTGGTGGTGGTGTAAGATCTTTTTCCAATGTCTTTCATCATTATCCTCATCACATTCATCCCCACCTTCATTATCATCAGCCATAACCATCATCATCATCATCATCACTACCATTACCATCATCATCATCGTCAGCATCACCATCATCTTCATCACGATCATTGCCATCATCATCATCATCAGCATAACCATTTTTGTGTCTGTTTCCCCATGACTAAACTCATTGAGGCAGGTTTTCAATGGCCTGATCGGTGACTCTTATTCTTGCTAAATCTCAATTGTCTTTTAATAATAGCATTCTTTTTCTTTTTTTTTTTCCATTCCTCCAACTCTCATATGTTTGCTGAACTATGTAACATTTGTTCACTGGTAAAAATAAAACAATGGCATTATCTTTTTCTCAGACAATGCTAACGGCTGCATAAAGAATCGAAATTTATATACATACACATACATGCACACACACACACACACACACACACACACACATGGAGGTCAGACATATGAACTTAGCCCACATGTACTTTTTCCTCGCTCTTTTCTACTTTATCTCCTTTCTGCTCTTCCTGGACTTTCCCCTGGTATACAAAGAAGGACTATGTTTGAAACATTATAACTTTTACTGTTTCCATTTTTCCGTTAGAGTCAAAGAAATAATGCTAACTGTGAATGTCACTTTTACTTTTGCTTTTTTTGTTATTTCATTTGTATTTTCTCACACAATAATAGCCTCCCAACAACAAAACTTGCCCACACAACAGTTTCCCACACAACAACAGTTTCCCACACAACAACAGTTGCCCACACAACAACAGTTGCCCACACAACAATAGCTACCCAAACAGCAACAACTGCTCACACACCAATAGCTGTCCATACAACAATAATTGCCCACATAACATCAGCTGCCCACACAACAGTTGCCTACACAAAAACAGTATATCACACAACAACAGTTGCTTACAAAACAAGACTTACTCACACAACAACAATAGCAAGAAGAAGAGTAGGTCAACTCACCTGCCCAAGGTTAGTGAGCTGCTGTAACAGATAGTTAGCACTCTCAGTCTTACCAGCGCCAGATTCTCCACTGATAACAATACACTGAAATATACAGAGACACGTATTCATGCATATATATATCATGATTTCTCTTAGGTATAGCAATAATAATAACCATTTATTAGAATTCAATATACTTATGATTTAGAATGAAGTACCAGAAGAGTGCATAGTTAAGGATTAACTAACGAATGACAAAAGAACAGGAGTTATGTGAAACATGTTGATGAGTGGTGTTAGTGACTGAACTGCTGTGGTGGTAGTGGTGGTGATGAAGGTGCAGTGAAGGTGGTAGTAGTGATGGTATTAATGGTGACGGTGATAGAGTTGGTAGTAGATGAAAAGGGTGGTGGAGGTGACAGGGGCCGGGATAGTGGTGAAGTGGAAAGGAGTGATGTTGTTGTTTGGTGGTGGTGGTGGTGGTGGTGGTGGTTGTAGCAGTGGTGATGGTGGCAGTGGTGATATTAGTGATAATAGGCTGGGTGATTAATTTTCAGTGGTGACAACAGATAATTTATTAATAATTAGCCAGAGAGCAATTAATGTTTTTCTAAGAGATAGAAGGGAGGAAGGAGACAGACAGACAGACAGAGAGAGAAGAAAATGAGTGCACTGAATTCCTCACCTGATTGATTTGCAGATGCAACATACTATGGAAAGCTTGGTCAGCCAGACCGAAGATGTGAGGTGGCAAAGACCCTTTGGGTGCATTGGTGTATTGTTCAAGATGCTGCAAAAGAATTAACATATAATTAACATAAATTGGTTTCAAATTTTGGTATAAGGCCAGTAATTTTGGTGGGAGGGGTAGCGAAATTTGAACCCAAAACGTAAAGATTATGAAATGCTGTTAAGCATTTTGTCCGGCATACTAACAACTCTGTTAGTTTGCTGCCTTATAATTAACCAATTAATTGGTTTCCAATTTTGGCACTAGGCCAGCAATATAGGGGTCAAGGTAAGTCAGTTCCATCGCCCCCAACATCAAACTGGTACTGACTTTGTTGACCCAAATAGGGTGAAAAGCAAAGCCATCCTCAGTGCAAAATCTGAATTCAGAACACAAGGATGGACAAAATGTCGGTCAGCATTTTGCCAGTTTCTTTGATGGATTTAAGTGTTAACATAAAATTACTGTATCAACAAAATTAAAGATAGTTTAATATATATATATATATATATATATATATATATATA
>NC_069001.1:3086870-3092185 GCF_001194135.2 Octopus bimaculoides
TATATATATATATATATATATATATATATATATTTGAAAACAAATCAAAAATGTTTGAAATGCAAGAGTTACTTACCTTTTCTGAGTAAATATTCAAAGGTCTAAAAGGGTTAACAGCCAGTAATATGTCCCCTATGTAGGTGTAGATGACACTATGTTTGTATCTCTCTTCTAACTGGCGGGTTATCACATCCTAAAAAACAAAACGAGAATATAAGGTTAACAAAGAGAGAAGGTGAACATAAGGAGTTAACAAAGGTAGAAAGGTTAACAAAAGAGGTTAACAAACATAGAGGGTTAACACTGACAGTTTAAGAAAAGGCAAGTAAATAAAATGAATGCACTCACACACACATGGATATAAGCATATACTTCCATCTATATCAACCATAGAGGTAACCTGCAGCCTGTGGAACTTTCTGGATAGCATGGTTAATGAAAATTATCATGAATTTTTTAATAGAGTGGCTCACCTGATGATGAGTGATGACTCAAGTGACCCATTCCTTGAAAAGGGTCACCTATGCCAGATATATGCACATACATATTCATTCATGTATATACACGCACATGGAATTACAGATACATAATGCACACATGTACACATGAAAGTATATGCACGCATGCATACAGACACACATGGGTACATATGCACATTCACACACACACACATGCCGAATCGCTAAGTTACAGGTGTCAAAATGATAGTAGCGGGGGGATAAACACAGACACACAAATATAGACATATATATATATACAACAGGCTTCTTTCAGTTTCCATCTACCAAATCCACTCACAAGACTTTGGTCGACCTGAGGCTATAGTAGAAGACATTTGCCCAAGGTGCGCCATGCAGTGGGATTGAACCTGGAACTATGTGGTTAGGAAGCAAGCTTCTTACCACACAGCCTATACAGTCACACAAATGAAATAGGAAGAGCAGATAAGTAAAACTCACAGCATTTAAGGTTTCCAAAGTAGCCAGGTCATCGGGGACGTTGACTGGCCTCTTACTGGCCCTCTTCGACTTCAACTGACCATGTTTGGTGGTCACATCAGGGGTGTGAATCACCGGATTCATTTGGTGTACCATGTTTGTTAATTTTTGTTTCAACTGTAGAAATAGAAAATAATAATAATAATATTAATATAATGGGACAAACAGACAGAAAGACAAGACAAAGACAAATGGAGGTGGATGTGCATTTGGCATGATGGTAAGTAATATGAGAGAGAAAGAGGGGAGGGGAGAGAGAGAGAGAGTGAAAGACAGAGAGAGAAACAAATAGACAGACAGAAAAGTGAGTGAAGGAATGTATTTGTGTTTCAGTTTGTGTGTTTGTGTGTGTGTGTGTGTGTGTATCCACTTTGTACCTGGATACATACATATGTATAGTAGGCTTCTTTCAGTTTCTATCTACCAAATCCACTCACAAAGCTTTGGTCAGTCTGAGGCTATAATAGAAGACACCTGCCCAAGATGTCACAAAGCAGGACTGAACTCGGAACCATGTGGTTGGGAAGCAAATGTCTTACCACATGACTGCTGAGTATATTTAGATTCATTTTTAAGTTTGACACTCTCAAAGTTCCGAATTTGTATTTCTTTATGGACCTCGAAATGCTAAAAAGCAAAAACTGTCCCTAGCAAGATTTGAATGCAGAGTCCAAGGAACCTGAATCAATATCATAAAGCATTCTCTCCGACAGTCTAATGATTTTGTCTGTTAACCAGCTTATAATGAATTAAGAAAAAACATAAGAAATTATTCCGTACCAAGCTTACGTCATCAGGAATTTGCTTAAAAAATGGATGGTCGAATAATTCTGTTGTAAAAGGTCGTTTTTCGTAATCCTTAATGCAGCATCTGAAAGAAAAAACAAAGAAAAGAAATGTGAGAGGAGTTGGTGGACATCGTGATGTTAAACCAGTGTTGTGAGACAGGCATTAAAAAATGAATGTTGTGAGACAGGTATTGTTAAACAAGTGTTGTAAACTGCATATCTTTAAATGGTTGTAATGAGATGGGTATCATTAAATAGGTGTTGTGAGACAGGTGTTGTTAAACGAGTATTGTGAGATAGGTCTTTTTAGATAAGTGTTATAAGACAGATGTCTTTAGATGAATGTTGTAAGACAGATATTGTTATAGAAGTATTCATAGGCCAATGCTGTGAGATAGATACTGGTAGAGAAGTATTATGAGAGAGGTGATCAAATATAATTGAGCTGAGCTTTTGCAAGACATAATTAAAGTGGAAAGCAAAGGAATAATAAAATAAAAAATGACAAATACTCACTGAGCAACAAAATCTTGGAATTCTTTAGACCAGAGATCAGGGTTTTTGAATGTTGGTGGAGGACTTCTACAAGAAAAAGAATAGAAAATGTGTAAATTGAATATTCTCAAATTTGAAATTATTTATAATAAAAAAAGACATCCAAAATTAGTCACAATGGATCCTAATTTTAATGGCATCAAAAGGATGAAAGGCAAAGTCAACCTTGGTGTTGATATCACAAAGCGTTAAACATTTATGGTGTGCTCCAGTTAGGAAATCTATCAATGGCATTAATTCTTTGTTTTAAACTATTCAATTCATTTAAAAGTAGTATTTTATCTTTTACCTTTTACTTGCTTCAGTCATTGGACTGCGGCCATACTGGGGCACCGCTTGAACAAATAACCCCCAGTACTAATTTTTTAAAGTCTAGTACTTATTCTATCAGTTTCTCTTGCCAAACCACTAAGTTACAGGGATGCAAACAAATAAACACCGATCGCCAAGTGATGGTGGGGGAACAAACAGACACAAGGACACACATGCACACACACAAACACATGTTTATATATATATGATAGTCTTCTCTCAATATCTGTCCACCAAATTCACTCACAAGGCATTGGTCAGCTCGGGGCTTATAGTTGAAGACCTTGCCTAAGGTACTGTGCGGTGATATTGAACTTGAAACAATGTGGTTACAAAGCAAGCTTCTTAACTGCCACCCAACCATGCTTCTACAAGGCTTTTTTTAAGATGAATGTCAAATTAATTCCGTACAAAGTCTACAATGCCACAACCACTTCGTTGCTGTATTACAGTGGAAGAACCAAAGAACAAGGCTGCAAGGTAATGATCTAATAATAAAAACAGGTCTCTACACCGCCATAAAGAATATTTGAAGAATAGGGCAAGGAAAGGTTTTCCAGAGAATTCTTCGAAAGCAGGGGATGTGTCTGGTTTATGTTCTTAAAATAGAGAAAGTGCTGACAATTGTTATCAGATGAGAAAAGTCATAAAACAGACAAACTCTATTTTATGGAGAACAGCCTTGATAAATGTGTTTGCTCCTGTATTGATTGACCCTTTGGTAGATTGAAAAAAAACAACTTATGAAACCATGAAAGTTGCTCTGAGAGAACTCAAATACATTGAACACAATTGAATAATTTATGGAAATATCTATTGATCAAGAATGGTGTTAGATTAAATTTCCTTGCTTTTGTTTGCTTTTTTTCTTGATTGTGTTTGTTTGTTTGTTTGCTTTTGAGGCAAGCAAGCTAAAAGACATGACTGAGTGAAAAAGGAATGATTGGAAAGAAGAGATTTCAATGTTGGAAAGCAAAACATCAAGAACAAAACCTCCGACACCTTTTAAAACCAGAAAATATCAGCATTTCATTTCAAAGTAGATGCTTCTTTCGTATTATCTACATAGAAGTTTTCCAGCTCTATAGCAAGTGAATTTGAGGGCAGGTATCTTTGATGGGCTTAAGATCAGGACATTAATGGAAGATGAACAATTTATGGGTTAACCGAAACCTGTCATAAAAAGTGCTTGGGTCGCTTTCACCGATTTGAAAAGTATTACAGAGCAACAAGAAATCTAGAATCTATGAAGACTTGAGGCATAAGTTACTTTTTCCCATTCAGGTTTTGGACATAATAAATATCAAATCCTAACATTGGTTTCAGATTTTGCTACAAAGTCTGCAATTTTAGGAATGGGTGGAGGAATAATTCAAGTACATACCCACCCCAAAGGCCAACCAAAACCTTGTGACATAGTGTGACAAGGCTGGCCCCTTTGAAATACAAGTACAACAGAAACAGGAAGAAAGAGTGAGAGAAAGTTGTGGTGGAAGAGTACAGAAGGGTTCGCCACCATCCCCTGCCAGAGCCTCATGGAGCTTTAGGTGTTTTCGCTTAATAAACACTCACAACATCCGGTCTGGGAATCAAAACCGTGATCCTATGACCGCGAGTTTGCTGCCCTAACCACTGGGCCATTGCGCCTCCACATATATATTTATATATAATGTGTATATATATTTATATGTATGTATTATGTATGTACATATTAACAGTATTTATATTTTCTTGCGAGTTCTAGTCTTAAATGTTTGGAAACCCCATATTTCTAAATTGTCTCCAAGTATGTCAGGAATATCTGCCAACTTTATATGTCTTAATAACACTGGCTTGCATTTTGAAAATAAAAAACAAAAAAAAAAGTTGTTGTGTGTGTGAAAGGCATTCAGCCAATGTTGTATGTAACTGTTAAGTTATATACACTCACCACTGTACTGTCAAATGGCTGGATGTATATATAACTGTTTCTGTGTGTTTTTAAAAGCACATTTTTAAATGACTAAATCAACTTTCCCCCAAATTTAACTGTCATGTGTTTGTGTGTGTGAGTATTCTTTTATTCTTTAATTCTTTTACTTGTTTCAATCATTTAGACTGTGGCCATGTTGGAGCACCATCTCGAAGGGTTTTAGTTGAACAAATTAAGCCCAGGACTTAGTTTTTTAAGTCTAATACTTATTCTATTGGTCTCTTTTACCGAACTGCTAAGTTACAGGGACATAAACACACCAACACCAGTTGTCAAGTGGTGATGAGGACACAGTCACACACACACACAATGGGATTTTTTCAGTTTCCATCTACTAAATCCACTCACAAGGCTTTGGTTGGCCCAAGGCTACAGTAGAAGACACTCACATGCCCAAGGTGCCAAATAGTGGGACTGAACCTGGAACCATGTGGTTGGGAAGCAAGCTTCTTACCACACAGCTACACCCGCACTAATTATGTATGTTTTTTCTTTTTACTTGCAGAGCCAGGAAGAAGATGCAGTGTGAATGGTCTTCGCATGCGCTCCAAATCCAGCGAGATTGTTGCCAATAACATTGCTCTTGAGCTTTTGAATGTCAGTAATGGTAGGTAGGATGTGGGCAAGGCATAGAGATGACATGTATGAAGGGGGGGGGGTGTAGAAAAAAGTTGGTGAGGAATGCTTAAA
>NC_069001.1:3092347-3099003 GCF_001194135.2 Octopus bimaculoides
GCAAAGGCCTTTATAGGAGAGGAAGAGAGAGAGGAGACAGCTCCTGGGGTCGATCGATCTATTCAATTAAAATCCTTCAAGGTGGTGCTCCAGCATGGCCACAGTCAAATGACTGAAACAAGTAAAAGAAATAAAGAATAAAAGAATACACAAAGTTTTGGCCTGCCTCCCTTCATTGGACTGTCTAACAAGGGCTAGTAGGTGGACACTTCAAAGTCACTATTACTCCTCTTCTTGTAAAAATTTAATTATGTATGTATCTATGTATGTATGTATGTGTATATATATGTGTGTGTGTGTGTGTGTGTGTGTGTGTAAGCGTGTATGTATATGTATATATATGCACATAGACACATACATATATACACACATATATATCTCGTCTAAAGAGATTGATAGACTTTGGCAATCTGTTTTTCTGCTGTTTTCAATTTACCTTAGTGATTGATTAGTGAGACAAATTGAAAACAAAATAAAAATTGATTGCCAAAGGGAAGCATCTCATTAGAAACACGTTTCACAGCAATGTTTTTTGATTACGCTACTATGCAGGAAGTGATGACTGTGTATATATATTAACATCTTGGATATGTGTACAAATGTGTGTGTCTGTGTGTGTATGTGCATAAGTACACGCACATGTATGTATGTATACATATATGTATATCTGTGTGCATACATATGTATATATGGATGGATGTATAATGCATGTATATGTATCAATATATATATATGTATATGTGTGTGTGTGTGTGTGTGTGTGTGTGTGTGTGTGTGTGTGTGTGAGTCTATGTATATATGTATGAATGTGTGTGTATGTAGACAAAGGTGCACAGTTTTGTTGTTACAACATGTAAGAAGTAAAAAGTAATTAGAACTTTGTGTGAAATTATGATTTCTATTTTAATCAATATTATCACATTATCTACAGTTATCAGACTCTGGATCAATATCACTTTACACCAGCCAACCATTCACTCATATTTGTTTCATCATTACCACCATCACCATTGTCACTGTCATCATCATCATCACCATCGTCATCACCATCGTCATTGTCATCATCATGAATTTTATTTACAGTCTCTAATTTATACATAACATACTCAGTGAGTCTTCTTCGACATCAGCCAACAGAACGACAACTCATAAAACAATACAAACCAATTACACTGCTTGAAATGAGAATTAACAATCAAACATCGTTTAGGTTAACCCATTCATTACCATATTTCTGTTTAAATGTGCTACTTTCGCTTCAGTTGACTTGAAAGATAATAAGCAACTGAGTAAAACAACTCATTATACATACAGGGTGTGTACGGTATTTGAGGACATATGTTTTTTGGGTCATTGCTGCATTTTTTGCTAACTCTGTATAATCTTTGTTTCAGAAAATAATAATGGTAGACCCTCAGCTTACTCAAGAAATGAAGAGGTATGCTGTTATTGTGGTTATAAAGGCTGAGCATAGCGATTTAGAAATATCTTGATTTTTAAAAGTTGCCAGATCTTTCGTTTACAAAGTTTGTAAAAAGTTAGAGACTGAAGATGGAAACATGTCACCAGTATCAATGTATAAAAAGCATTTTAAATGTTCTGAAATCATCAGAACACTTGAATTTAGCCAGCAAGTTCAACAGACCATTGATCACAATCCCAGAAAGTCCGTGAGGTCAATTGCAAAAGATCTCTATGCGTCAAAAGGGACAGTCAGAAATGTTGTCCATGAAGACATCAGATATAAGTCTTATATAGTGAGGAAAGGTCATTTTATATTAGAAAAAGCAAAAGAAAATCACTACATCAGATCTAAAAGGCTCTTAAACAAACTGAAAAATCCAGCAGAAGAAGATTAGATTTAGTTTTTCTCAAACAAGAACTTCAACCAAGATCAAAAAGTTAATAGAAGAAATGACAGATGGTTATGTGCAGACCCTTCTGAAGTTTAAAGTGTTAATACAAAAAATATATATATTGTATATATATATATATATATATATATATATATATATATATATATATATAACCCATGCTAGCATGGAAAGCAGACGTTAAACGATGATTATGATATATATATATATATATATATATATATACAATATATACACACACACACACATATAATATATATATATCTATATATATATATATATATATATATATGTATATATATACAATATACACACACACACACACACATATAATATATATATATCTATCTATCTATCTATATATATATATATATATATATGCACACATATACCACAAACACACAGTGCAACACTATCAACACCCATAATAGGTTTATTGCTGGTCATAGCAGCTTACCAGGAAATCAATAGAAATCAGGAAGGTAGACAAACAGACAGATTTTCCCTCCAACATACTTTCACACTCTCACATGCGCACACATACACACACACACATACACACATCCACACAGAGATGTAATACCTAGGTGTGGTTTCTTTCAATAAGCTACAGACTTTTATATCAGATGCATGTATGAAGAAAGGCGAGGGGAGGGGGAGCAGCAGAGAGGATGAAAAGAGAGGGGGAGAGGGGAAATAGAAATAGAGAGAGGGGATGGATAGATGACATGATAAGAAATGAGAGGGATAGCGTGTGAGAGGGAGGAGGGAGAGAAAGTGAGATGTATAGAGAGGATGGGTTAGATAAACAGAAGGAAAAGAGATGAAGAGAGAGAGGGGGGAGAGAGCGAGAGAGAGTGTGTGTGTGTGTGTAACAAATTGGGTGGCAAGTTTGATAGAGAGAGATAGGGAGAGAGAGAAGGAGGAAACAGAGAGAGAGAGGGAGAGAGATATAGAGATAGAAGAAAGATAAAGGAGCAAGAGACAAGAAGGAGAGTGATAGGAGAGAGAGAGAGATAGGAGAGAGAGAGATAGCAGAGAGAGAGAGATAGGAGAGAGAGAGATAGCAGAGAGAGAGAGATAGGAGAGAGAGAGAGAGATAGGAGAGAGAGAGAGAGAGAGAATACTGTATATGAGATAGAAGAGAAAATGGAAAGCTGCTAATGTATTAACAGTGGTGTGTGTGTGTGTGTGTGTGTGTATGTGTATAAGTATGGATATAAGAATACGTATGTGTAATAAATGCAAGTGTATCTGAGCTTTTGTGTACGTGTGGGGTGTTATATGTGTATGTTATGTGTGTGAATGGATGTGTATAAGAGTGTGTGTATGCATAATGTGATCTTGTATGTGTGTGTGTGTGAGAGAGAGAGTGTGTGTGTATGTATGTGTGTGAGTGAGTGAAAGAGAGTGTGTGTGTAAGATGTGAGCTTTTGTTTCTTAAATTCATTCAATTTGTAGCTTGGTTTTTAATTAATTTCATTTGAAATAATATTAATTACTCAAATTACTCAATCAAAAGTAATAGTAATGATGTTGATAATGATAATATCGATAATTGGGACGGAGTTAATTACAGAAGACTGGTAATCAAACGTTTCAAAGTCAACAAGATGTGTCTTCTTCAAGGTACAAACGAAGAGGATTCTTGTCATGTCAAGAGCAGAAACTTGGTCAACGAAGAAGGAATTTCAAGACTGCTTTGATGGTATGTAACCCCAGGCTACACTCATCAAGAGCTGTGAGATGAGCTTGATCTGACATACACCAGACTACTCATCAGGGCTCAAAACAACTAGGGGTGTCAGTACAAGGTCAACAAAATTTGTCTTCTTCAGGGTATGTGTAGAGGGTATTTTTCTCTATGGAGCTGAATCCTGGACTATGAGAAAGGTGCTTCAAGATCACCAAGATGGTAGATGCACCACACTTCTTGTCAGGGCTCAAAACATCTCACAGCTTCAGCACAAGACCACAGAGAAGATTTATGGACACATCTTACCAATCTCTTCTACTATTGTTGCTCAATGCAGGTTAGGCTTTGCTGGTGACTGCTTTTGTGTTGAACACTAGGCCATATCAGAGGTTATAGTTTTAGGGAATTCTGCACCTTAATACAGGAGGAGGAACACATAACTACATCATCATCATCATTTAACATCCATTTCCAGATTTTATCTTCAGATATGTTTATCTAGGAGTCCACCAGTCAATGTGTTCTTCTTTTTCCTAAGATGGTAGGATGCTTATTTGTGAGAAATGTACTCATACATAAAAAAAAAAACAAATAGAAAAAATACACAGGACGGTTGTGGTTGGAATACTTTTGATCGTGAATCAGCTTAGCCATGGAGAGATTAGCAACAAAGTCTTTAATCTTTCCATGATTGCTCGAATCTATATCAGTAGAACACTTGTGTCAACACTCATACAATTTCCCGACAATTATGTGACCTTGTTCCAATGTAATTAGCAAATTATTATTTTTATCGTCATTAAGGTGGTAAGCTGGTAGGATTGTTGGATCATTGGAAAAAATGCTTTGATGTGACCTTATCCCAATATAATTAGCAATATTAGTTTCATTATTTTATCATCGTAAGGCAGCGAGCTGGCAGAATCCTTAGCACGCCAGGAAAAATGCTTAGCGGTATTTCATCCATCTTTATGATATGAGTTCAAATTCCACCAGGGTTCACTTTATCTTTCATCCTTTCAGGGTCGATAAAATAAGTACCAGTTGAGTGCCAGGGTCAATGCGATCGACTTAGCCACTCCCACTGAAATTTCAGCCCTTGTGCCAATAGTAGAAAGGGTTATTTTATCACCATGATTCTACCAATGTTGATTTTTGCCTTTTGTCCTTTGAAGGTTGATAAAATAAGTACCAGTTAAGCACTGGGGTCAATGTCATTTAAATAAATCCACCCCCACACACTTACACCTGAAATTACTGGCCTTGTGCCAAAATTTGAAACCATATTGAAGTGATAAGCTGGCAGACGTTTACTTTCTCATTGGTTATGCTTTTTCCTGTATATCATCATCATCATCATCATCGTTTAACGTCCGCTTTCCATGCTAGCATGGGTTGGACGATTTGACTGAGGACTGGTGAAACCGGATGGCAACACCAGGCTCCAGTCTGATTTGGCAGAGTTTCTACAGCTGGATGCCCTTCCTAACGCCAACCACTCAGAGAGTATATATATATATATATGTATATATATGCATAAATGTAATTCTTTTCCCAAATAAATTGCACTTCATATTCAAGGCTCTGATGAAGCTATAAGATGTTACTCAGGCACTCAACTATGAGTCCACTGCATCTTAGAGCAGAAACAGCTATAAGCTAATGAAGTTCATAAGATAATCATTCATTCCTTTGTCATCACATTTTCTTTTATATATATATATATCATCATCATCATTTAACATCTGTTGTCCATGCTGGCATAGGTTGGACAGTTTGACCAGGGTTGACAAGCTGAAGGGCTACACCTGATTCCAGTCGTGTGTGTGTGTGTGTGTGTGTGTGTGTGTGTTTGTGTGTGTGTGTGTGTGTGTGTGTGCACCCATGCTAGCATGGAAAGCGGACGTTAAACGATGATGATGATGATGATGATGACATGCTTTTCCTTGTCTATTGAAATTGAGATATTGTTTACAAAATTTAAAAGAATCACAGAATTATGTTCTTGTTCCATTTGTATCCAGTAAAAAAATGGTTCCATGTTCTTTGGTGCAGAAATATCAGTTAAGCATCACAAGCAAAAAGTTGAAGAAAATTGTTTAATTCTGCATAAGAGAGAGCCTAGATATGGTTTGTAGGTTTAATAAAAAGGAAGCTAAAAATGAAAAGCTCCATAAAATAAATGGCACAACTATGATACAAACTTAAAGTAGTCTAAATTAAAATGTTCCATTACAATTTTCAAGCTTATTTTACTAAATTCTTCATTATTTTCAAAATTAAAAACAAATGAGCTAAAATGATCTAAATTAAAACCATGCAACAAAATTTCACGTTTATTTATATTCAAAACACTAATTCAATAATAAAAAGGTTATTTTACAAAATTCTTCATTATCGTCAAAAATAATTGAAATAAAAATAAATATGGTAACAAAAAGGTTTTTAAAAATGGACATATTAGGAGAGTGTATCTAAAAGTGACTTCCAGACTGGACGTGATTTCTGGGATCTTGTAAGTCACGGAACCTCTCAATATATTGTTTTTATATATTCTTTTCAAACAAAGAATCTTCACAATTTTCAAAATAAGTTATGCAGTCTATTTTGTTTTATTTAATTCTCTTAATCCTTTTGATACCAAAATGTCCAAGACTGCTCTTGGTTCTATGATATCAACTTCCAGTTTTAGAGTGATCTAAAACCTTCCATTATAATTCCATGTTATGTTCCAAATTTTTGGAAAATTGCATAAGAATATCGCTATAAGTTTTGAGAACTGCCAAAAAAACAGGGTGGAGGATGATTCAGGACAAGTCTGAAATGCTTCTGACCATGTATGCTCAATCAACGCTGACCTACAGCTAAGCAACAACATCAATAACAGCAACAATAATTTTTAATGCCCCAAATCAGTGGAAAGTAATCCAATTAAAAATAAGAAGAACTTTTTTAAATGCTGAAAAGTCAAAACTAGCCGGTATACAGCACTTACTCAGTATTACCTATATCTTTGGGTTTGGTTGAATCCAATACCCTTCATAACCTTATATATATATATATATATATATATATATATATATATA
>NC_069001.1:3100021-3119178 GCF_001194135.2 Octopus bimaculoides
ATTCACATTGACATTACACATCCAACGGAGCATACTGGCTTTATTCCTTGCGAGCTTACGTATGTCCTCAGCAGTTACAGCCCATGTTTCACTGCCATGTAGCATGGTTGTTCGTACACATGCGTCATACAGTCTGCCTTTTACTCTGAGTGAGAGTCCCTTTGTCGCCAGCAGGGGTAAGAGCTCTCTAAACTTTGCCCAGGCTATTCTTATTCTAGCAGCTACACTTTCAGCGCACCCACCCCCACTACTAACTTGGTCGCCCAGATAGCGGAAGCTATCGACTACCTCTAGTTTTTCACCCTGGAATGAGATAGAAGTTGTTTCCTGTTTGCTTACAGTCTTTATTGCACCTGAACATCTGCCACAAACAAAAAAATGTTCAGATGATGAGAAATAAAATTATTTGAAATCAAAAATGTGGGGGAGGTGAGGGGGTTGACAGGAAGGGCATCTGGCCGAAGAAAAGCTACCTCAGCAAATTCAATCTGACTCATACAAGCATGGAAAAACAGATGTTAAATGGTGATGACATTGATGATGATGATGAGATTCATATATATATATATATACATGTATATATACATGTACACATATACATACATGCATATATACACACACACACACACAAATATATGCATATATATATATATACAAACATATACATGCATGTACATGCATGTACATATATATATACATACATACATCCATATATATATATATATATATATATATATATATATATATATACATACACACACGTGTGTGTGTGTGTATGTATATATATATGTGTGTGTGTGTGTGTATATATATATATATATAATTACAAATATAAAGAATGAAATGCACAAATAATTTTACTACTTCAATTTACAATTGTTTCATCTTAGCTCAATACAATCACACTTGAACATTCTGCAATAATACGTACAACTATTGATTACTTTCCATGCGCTATTCAAGGTAACCTTCATCACATCTGCTGAATAAATGTCTGCAGAACTGCACACAAAACAATATGCTGCTTTTTAATAATTTTATATGCAACTCTGAAGAGCCTTAATCAGCATGTGTTATAAAGGTTACCTTGAAGAGTACATGAAAAGTAATCAATAGATAGTCATATTATTGCATAATGTTCCATATTGATTGTAGCAAACTAAGACAAAACTATTCTAAAGTAAAGTAGCAAAATGAATTTATTGTTCCGTTCTTTCTGTTTGTCATTTTATAAACTCCATGGTTAATTGTTAATTGTGGATTTTTCAGATATTCGTTTGAAAAAATAAACGATGTCGAGTTTATAATTTTATCTCTGATAGCCAATATCAGTGGATGAGCTCAATGTGGTAAACACCATGATTATATAGTCTCGTAAAATCATTTTATATATGGGAACCATTTTGGAAAAAAACATGAAAGCTCTTGGGAATTCACAATATATATATATATATACACACGCACATATACATACACTCACACACACACATAGATACTTTAATTTGTTTAGAGCAAATGCCTCTGAATGCACTTATGCTCCTATGCTTCTTGTTGTTGGTTACCGTCTGTCATTCCCATTTTCCAGAGTAATCCTATGGGATGGTTATATATGCAAAACTCCTTACAGTTTAGGTAGATATAAATGAACATGTGGCATGCAGAAACATATGTTGCAATACATTAATAAAGTTAGAAAATTTCCACCCACAAGTAATTTTCATTATGGCATATATATATATATATATATAGATTGTATCTATACACACACTAC
This sequence comes from Octopus bimaculoides, assembly GCF_001194135.2. Classification (NCBI taxonomy): domain Eukaryota; kingdom Metazoa; phylum Mollusca; class Cephalopoda; order Octopoda; family Octopodidae; genus Octopus; species Octopus bimaculoides. Next base: position 3,101,793 of record NC_069001.1, read on the forward strand.
AAATATGATAATCAGATAGGTTATTGACCAAACCATTATAATGGAGATATAATAATTACAGAGATATGCATATATGTGATAAACGGAGATGAAACTGATTGAAACAGATATAAATATTGTAAATACAAAGTGTATATATGATGAGCAAATCAGAGATCAAACTGATAGAAACAGATATAAATATTGTAAATATACAGAGTATATATATGATGAGAAAATTCGAGATCAAAGTGATAGAAGAAGCATAGTGTTGATGTAAACTATAGTAAAGATTCACTGCAAATATGAGTTTGATAATTTTTCAAATTATATATTCATATGTAGAAAAGTTTCTTTAAAAAAATTAATGCTTTATAATAACATGAAATGGAATATATATGTGAGGGTGCATGGCTTAGTGGTTAGGGTGTTGCTAGGTTGTGGTTTCAATTCCTAGATCGGGTAGTGTGTTGTGTTCTGGAGCAAAACACTTCCTCTCATGTCGCTCTCTGATCACTTCAACACCTGACGCGTGGCACACAGTTCATCTCTGTAGACAATGTCCATTTGATGGAGAGAGTGAGCTAATGTGTGGCATGTAGCAGTTGCCAAGGGGCCTCACTGATCTAGTGGCCCCTATGTATGTTACTGTCAATAAAAAATATGATAGGGTCTAGAGCATTGATTTGCCTGAAGCCCTTTAAAGCTGTTAAGCTGATCCTGAATGCACCTCAATTTCAGCAGCACATATTCAAGACAATCAAGCTTTACATTACAAAAGTAAACTTAGCAGAAAACATTACTGTAGAATAATAATAATAATAATAATAATAATAATAAGGTTTAACGCTTTAGCATTTGAACTAGTCCAATCCAGCCCACATATTCTACACATTTAATGTTCAAACTAGCCTGATCTGGCTTCTCACACTGACCCCACAAAGTCATTCTAAAACTAATCACAACATCAAAATTGTGAAGCTACAAAATAATGAATGCATGATTAATTCAAAACAATGTGGATCAGAATAATCTGAATTAAAAGTACCCAGTACACATTGTAAAGTAATTGGTGTTAGGAAGGACATCCAGGAAGCCATGTCAAAACAGACAAATGGAGCCTAAACAGCTATCCAGTTCCTGCCAAACCATCCAGCCCATGCCAGCATGGAGAGCAGAAGTTAAATGATGAAGACAATGATGATGATGACAATGATGATGTTAAAGGGTTAAAGCAATCTAATATTACATTACAAAACATCACAAAAGTGCCTTTGTTGTATCAGTAAATATTATTATTATTATTATTATTATTATTATTATTATTGATAAGGTGGTGGGCTGACAGAATCTTTAGCATGGCAAGCAAAATGCTTAGCGGCATTTCAGCCATCTGCACATTCTGAGTTCAAATTCCGCCAAGGTTGACTTTGCCTTTCATCCTTTTGGGGTTGATAAATTAAGTACCAGTGAACCACTAAGGTTGATGTAATTGACTAGACCCCTCACCCAAAGTCTCAGGCCTTGTGCCTTTAGTACAAAGGATTATTATTATAAGGAGGAAGAGGGGTAGGAGGAGTGTAATATGAAATTTTTAAAAAAGCACAGATTGATTTTCTTTATTAAAAAATATTTCAGCTGTTTGTCTGACTTCTACAGATTGATAATAAGAAAGAATAACAAAAAAATTGAAAATATACAGAAGTGCAGATATTCAAGAATTCATTTTCCTAACCAAAAGAAAAGCGACAAAAAAAAAGACATCAACTTTCACTCATTCATAACTGATTTTTTTTCTTTTTTTCTTCTTTTTGTTATACCAAACTTATGAACAAGCAAAACTTTATGATGTCTCATTGTTTGTTTTGTTTTGTTTTTTGTCTAGGAAGTAATGTGGAATAGTTGAACTTTTTTTAATTTCTGCATTTCTGCAATTTCTTATATTTTTCATTATTCTTGTCTTACTTTAAACCTGAGGAAGACAGACTCTGTTGAAAGATTATTCAAGAAACAAAGTCAATCTGTGATGTTTTGGGGATTTTGTTATTTTTTTTTCTTTTAATTACACATCATGCTTTTTAAACTGTGTTTTACCTTTGTGAAGTGTTACACCAATCTTAATAAATCAGCACCATCATCATCATCATCATCATCATTAAGGCATCAAGCTGACAGAATTGTTATTGTGCCTGACAAAAATGCTGCTCAGCATTTTTCCATTTTTACATTCTGAGTTCAAATCTCAACAGAGTCATCTTTATTTTTCATCCTTTTGGGGTTAATAAAATGAGTACCAGATGGATATTGAGACTGATGTAATCAATTAGTCCCCTCTCCACAAAATTACTGCCCTTGTGGCAAAATTTGAAGCCATTATTATTATCATTATTATTACTATTATTGTCATCAGCATCATCATCATTATTATTAAAGTGGCGAGCTGGCTGAGTCGTTAGCGTGCCAAGCATTTTACCTGGCATCCTAACGACTCGGTCAGCTCGCCACTTTAATAATAATGATGATGATGCTGATGACAATAATAGTAATAATAATGATAATAATAATGGCTTCAAATTTTGCCACAAGGGTATCAATTATTGGGGGAGGGGGTAAGTCGATTACATCGACCCCAGTATTTCATTGGTACTTAATTTATCGACCCCAAAAGGATGAAAGGTAAAGCTGACCTTGGCAGAATTTGAACTCAGAATGTAGCGATGGGTGAAATACTGCTGGATGAAATGCTTAGTGGTATTTCACGCATTGCTATGTTCTGAGTTCAAATTCTGCAGAGGTCAACTTTGCCTTTCATCCTTTCGGGATTAATAAATTAAGTACCAGTTGAGTACTGGGGTCAATTGGGTACAAAAGTAAAATCCGAAAGGAAGCACCGAGTTCCAATTTGAGAGAGGCACAAAAGATAACCCAAAGTCAAAAACAGTGGATAAAAGTTGTCTATGGCCAAAGCCCCAGGGGAAGTGAAGAGCTTAACCCTTTAGCATTTAAACTGGCCATATCAGGCCCAAATATTCTACATGTTTTATATTCAAACTGACCAGATTCAGCTTCTCACACATATCATACAATGTTATACTAAAAAATATACAATCATATGACTGAAATCTTGAAGCTGCGAGAAAATGCACGATTAATTCAAACTGATTTCAATAAATAAGCATTATGTTTGACAGAGCAATTTGCTAACGAGTTAATTAAGCAAACTAACGTTAGAAGCTGCAAGAGAGATGTGTCAAGCATCTTTTGGAATGAGTGTTAGCAATGTAAGGTGAAGAAGCTGTCTTAAACTAGGAATCAAACTAACATGTATATATACGAGGGTTCACCTTGAGCTCATGTCTTACTCACTAGCAGCTTATAAAATGGTGTTGTTGGCATTTTATACAATATTGTTAGGTAATAAAATTGTAACATTGATGAGTTTTAATTAGAAATTAACAAAATCAATTAATGAAAAACAAATATCACTGAAAAGCAAATAAGAATGGAAACATAGAGTGCATATGTATTTACATATGCATGTGTGTGTGTGTGTGTGTATATATATTTACACACATATGTATGTATATATATGATTTTATCTATATTTGTGTGTGTGTGGGTAGGTGTGTATATGTATGTGTGTGTGTATTTACATATGTATATATATACACACACACAAATATTATACATAATATAAAATATAAACTGACAACAGACAGAACTGACAAATAGAAAGATAGACCTACCTGGCAGTTCAGAAGAAAGGTAAATGGACCTGAGTCTTGGAGAGAGAGCGTCAGAGAGAGACAGACAGACAGACAGAGAGAGAGAGAATGACAGAAAGATAAAGGTAAAAAAAATGGTCAAAGAAAGAACTTGTTATAATTCCTCTATGATGGAATACGGAGATGATTACAATGGCAGAATGATAGTATACCCAAGCAGAACACTGCTAACACACGGCACAACGACTGTGGTAGCAATGGTGGTGAGATCTCACACTAGATGGCCACACCTTTAATCTTTCTTCGGATCAGTTAGCAGTAAAAGCATCTTTACCACCATCATCATCATCACCACCACCACCACCACAACCATCAATCACCACTGCCACCACCATAAGAATCAATCACCGACCACAACCATAATCATCATCATCATCATCAGAGAAAGCAGCAATAATAGTGAGAGGGAGGGTGATGAGGAGTGGTAGTATTAGTAGAGAAAGAAGAGAAGAAAAAAACCCGATACAAAAATGGATGTGATGTGGGTAATTTTCTTTTTCTCTTGATAGCAACTAGGATTAGGGCGGAGGAAGCTTTATAGCTTTTCAGCTGGAATAATGTTAATCCATTCTAATCTGCTGTAATTTCAGTCGTTTTCATCATCGTTATTATTATTATTATTAATAGTGTTATTATTATCATGAAAAGCTGATTTCAGCAGAAGTAGTGGATGTGTTGAGCTGCTGTACGAGGACCAAATTTCCAGGACTGGATGCTCTGTTCAACAAACTTTATCATTCTATTCCAGATTTATTCGTCATTAACTTGGAAGCATCAAATTGAGGGCACTCCCAGTGATTCGAGTCAAGGAGAGTCGATACTTCTGAAGAAGGGTCCAGAGTAGTGGTATTTATAGACAACATCAGGCCCGTAAACCTGCTAAACACGGTGTGGCTCCCAGCTGATATATCCATGAAAACTTTCACCCCAAACAATACATCATACATTGGATCAGGAACAGATTTGGTTTTAATGAGGATGCTGATCAATTTGGATCAGTCCAAAGTTTACAAAAGGGTCAACCATCATTATCTGAAGCTATCCTAAATGCAGCTGGTTTTGGTCCCGTCTTCAGAGACTGGGTCACTACACCAGTATCTGTTTGGCAATCAAAATAAATAACCACTTGTTGGGGCGGTTTCACATCAAATGCTAAGTCCATCAAGACTGTTTCCTCTCTTGTGTTTTGGTGCTGGAGTAACAGATTAGAGACTTTGAAAAACATCCTGATTGAAGTTGGATGTAGAAGTTTGTCTGCATATGCAGACAATATCACCTTTGTGGTGTTGGGTACTTCAGAAACTGAGGTGTTGGGCAGCAAGCTGACAGAAACGTTACCCCACCGGGCGAAATGCTTAGCGGTATTTCGTCTGCTGTAACATTCTGAGTTCAAATTCCGCCGAGGTCAACTTTGCCTTTCATCCTTTCGGGGTCGATAGATTAAATACCAGTTGAACACTGGGATTAATGTAATCGACTTAATCCCTTTGTCTGTCCTGGTTTGTCCCCTCTATGTTTAGCCCCTTGTGGGCAATAAAGAAATAGGAAACTGAGGAGTTGGCAGGACAGGTTAGCTGATTAAACAGGTAGACTGCTTGGGCCGGATATAGCTAGTTTAAATGCTAAAGGGTTAAACTCACCAACATTTCCTGGTTGGTGTTGTGGCCTTGTGCCTATAATAAAAAGTATTATTATTATTATTATTATTATTATTATTATTATTACTATTATTATTACTCTACACTCTCGGAGTGGTTGACGTTAGGAAGGGCATCCAGCTGTAGAAACTCTGCCAAATCAGATTGGAGCCTGGTGTCGCCTCCTGGTCCACCAGTCCTCAGTCAAATCGTCCAACCCATGCTAGCATGGAAAGCGGACGTTAAACGACGATGATGATTACTATTATTAAGGAAGAGACTCATTAAAGCAGCAGAAAAAATATGCCTTGTGGCATCTGTTCCAGCTCTTTGCTTTCTGAGCTCAAATCCTTCCAAGGTCATCATTGCCTTCCATCCATTCAGGGTCAACGAAAATACAATATCAATCAAGAGCTGGGGCCCCCCACCCCCCATAAGCCAGTAGCCCCTTCCTCTGTAAGAAAGCTGGTTCTGTGACTAAATCAGAAAATCGTTGTTGCTGCTGTTGTTGTTGATGCCATTGTTGTTGTTGGTATTGTAAATGTTGTTGCTGTTCTCGATCATGGTATTTTAGACGAGATTATTAATCGGATCAGAGTGGAAGAGACAATCAGCCGATCAAATGTCAAGCATAATGCCAGAGACATAGAAACTCTTTGTGTCATTAAGAGATGAGATCCTAATGGACACACAAAGACAGGATGGTTAGACAATCCGGATGATGGCCGCGTCTACGATTCCACCCTCTCCCCTCGGTTCCACTCACTTACTGCGTTCTACATAATGGTGTCCTAGAGAAGGATTAAGTAGCAATGTTATCAAGAAATATCATCATCATCATCATCATCACCAGTAACTTCATGGTCAATATCATCATCATCATCATCATCATAGGATTATTTACTATCAGCATCACCATTGTTGTCATATACCACCATCATCATTGCAGTCGTCATCATTGTCATCATCTTCCTCCTCCTCCTTGTCATCATCATCACCCTTGTTGTAAGTATTGTGGTTACTGTCATTGTTGTCATCATTTTCACTGACATCAACACCATCATCTTCCTATATAGTTGTGGTCACAACTCACCACTGCCACCGCCACCACCACTTCCATTAAGGAGTTGATGATGACGATTATGAAGATGATGATGATGATTATGAAGATGATGATGGTGATGATGAGGATGATTATGATGATGATGGCAGTTATTATTTAAACATGGTGCAGCTGTTTGGTACATCAAGTGGTTTCCAAAGAGTCCGAAATGACACAATGGACAAAACAAGATCAGTGACGAAATAAGATGTAGAAGCTGGAACTGGACTGGACACGTCCACAGACAAGATTGAGAAAGCGATTGTATGGTAGTCCTAAAGTGGCCGTCTGAGGGGGCAAAGAGCAGCAGGGTGCCTTGATATCACATGGTGAAGGGTCATTGACAAGGAAAGGAGACGAGAAGTGGGGAGAAGCTCGAATGAAACCAGAACAGTGGCACAAAACAGAGCTGGTCGGAGAGATCTTGTTGTGACCTTCTGTATCAAACGGCCCAGAGAGAACTGACTGACCAACAAATATTATCTAATGTGTCATTCCTCTATATTTTTTTATTTAAATACTTTGACATGATTAACAAGGTACAGGAGAGGACAGTGATCTGGCTGGTATTTCTAGCAGACTGAACAACCACATAGATACTACCCAGATTCCAACAGAGCACTCTAAGCCACTGACCACACAAGGTCCTGCCCTAATCAACAACAAGCAAAATCAAAAACGGATAAAAAAGAAAAAAGGAAAAAAAACAACCAACCAAAATCATTGTATTTACATGAAATCCATATCATCATAAATCTTAATCTCAGATAGCTCTACTGAACAGATCTCAGTAATCTTTTAAGAGGCAATATTCTAAATTTTCAACAGATTATTATTATTATTATCATTTTTGACATCAGCAACATCGATATTGCATGAGTGAATTATTATGTGAGGTTAGAGAGAAATGAATGCTGAAAATATGTGTGAAAGAGTAAGAGCTTGTGCAAGTTGCCAAGGCAGTTTATTTAAACTGGAGAATGGGTATCAGAGTGGAAATGCCAAATGAAAAATACACACACACACATATAGAAAGAAATAAACACACAATACAGCAAGTAAAGTATTAAAAATAACCGTTAACGGATATGGATATATAAACGCCCTCGCGTAAGTTGTATGGCAGACGTACACTGGCTCCTTCTGTAAAGATAAGCCTGAATCACGATGGCAGTGAGAGTAGGAGAGAAAAACAGGTCTTACCTTGGAATTTTAAACAATGCTCTCATAGGGTGCTGCTCAGAAAGGGGTGGGTCACCATCGGCTAATTCAATTGCAGTGACCCCTAGTGACCAAACATCACACCGAATGTCATAGACATAATCAAGTTGTTGCTCACATGCAATTACCTGCAAAAGGAGAAAATATCAACTCATTAGCATGTGTGTGTGTGTGTGTGTGTGTGTGTGTTTTGGGGTTTGTGTTTGTCCCCCGCCACTGCTTGACAACCAGTGCTGGTGTGTTTACATTCCCCTAATCTAGCAGTTTGGCAAAAGAGATTGACAGAACAAATATCACGCTTAAAAAAGGAAATAAATCCTGGGGTGAATTTGTTTGATGCAGCAAAGTGGATGCGAACTATTTTGGAAGATAAACTTATTGATTGAGTAAACATCACAAGATGCTGAACGGATGAACAATCAACAAACGGTCAATGGCCAGGATCAAACATTTCAGTTAATGAACCACCGTTATCTTCTGTAGTCATTACATGCAACAGATGAGACAATCAGTTTATTGAAAGACTAATATGACAAGTTGTTCCAAGTAAGTTGCTCAACTGGATGATGATGATGATGGTGGTGGTGGTGGTGGTGATGGAGGCAGTGCTAGTAGTAGTGGTTAGTGGTAATGGTGATGATGATGATGATGGGAGATCACGTAACAGAAATCCATCAGACATTTGAGGACTCTTCAAGATGATGGCACAAGACTTCTTTGTACATCTTGAGAATGCTAGACCCAAGCATCTCAATGCAAAGAAGCCATCAACGAGGTTGAAAGCCACCTCTTCTACCTTGTTCCAACAATGACACATGACTCAGAGAGGTCAGGTACTTCAAGTACCTTGGCTCCTATGTTGCTGGCCATAAGAAGAACGTCCTGATATGCAAGGGACAAGCCTAGAGTTCCTGTAACAAACTCCAAAACATCTTGCAATCAAGTACTTCCAAGTGAACAGGGCTGGCCTTCTTCAGGGAATGCAATAGAGAGACAAAACCTGAACTATGATGAAACAACTTCAAGATGGTCTTAATTATATTTATAATATATCTTTTATCTTTAACCTGCTTCAGTCATTAGCCTGTGGCCATGCTGGGGCACCGCTTTCAATTTTTAGCCAAATGAATCAAGCCTAGGACCTTGTTTTCCAGCCTGATACTTATTCTGTTGGTCCCTTTTGCCAAACTGTGGTTCTACAGCCAATCCTACTTCCTGCAAAATCACTTGATATATATACACACACACACACATATATACATATATATATTTGAAAAATTATATATATATATATATATATATGCATATATGCATATATGCATATATGCATAGTATGCATATACATGTCTCTCTCTCTCTATATATATATATACACACACACATTCATATATACTTATGTAGATTCACACATGTGTATATCTGTGTATGGATGTTCATGTATGCATAATTTCAATTTCAACTTTTTTTCTTTACAAAAAAGAAACATTTCAACAATAAATAGTTTAATCAGGACAAATTCAAAATGGAAGAAGGTGTTTCCAGTCGTTTGCGTCTCCTCTTCCTCTCCGGTTGTTTTGCTACAATTTATATTGATTACATGCATCAATTGACTGAAATCTACTAAAAACCATAAAAACTACATTTATCAGTGAATTCAATCCTTCTTTATGGCATCCAGTAAGTATTAATTGACAGTTAAGTAGTCACGTCCCTGCCTGTTCTAGTTTCATTACCAGCCAGTTCGATTTTTACTGCAATGTGATATCAGAACATTTTTTCTACATCATTTTTTTGTTTTGTTTCTGCTTTGTTTTCCTCCACCAACTTCATCCTTTTCCATGTGTGTGTGTGTGTGTGTATACATATACATACATACTTACATATATACACACACACAAACGTATGCATGTATATGCACACACACACATAGAGAAAAATTGTTTGTCGTCGTCACAATAATCATCATCATCTACCACATCAGCATCATCATCATCATCTGCTTCTTCTCTGTCACTCTTTGTCAGCTCATCTGCCAACCTTATCTTCATCCAGACTGCCAACCGCATTTATCACACTCACCCCTTCACCACCTACACCACCACCAGCATCTCCTCTAACTGCACCACCAACCCCCAACCACATTAACCCTCCCCCATTCACTCATCGCCACCTCCACCACCTACACTGCACCTATATCCTTCCCACTCCTCTAAGAAACCACCAACGACGCCTTCACATGCTTCTTTGCCAAGCTAGGAACAGCAGCCAAATCTCTCTCAAGTAAAATACCCACCATGGGAGAGGAAAGGCTTGCAGCCCAGAGTCGAGGGTGATGCTCCAGAGGGAGTTAAAGGTTTAATGAAGAAGTGAACGTCCTCCTTCGTTTGAGTAAACCCTGAAGAACAAAACCCTACCCAAAAACTCAAATTGCAAATAAATAGCTCATTGGAGACCTAAACTGGGGAAAGGGGACAGCATGATTGTCATCAATTGAGACAAAATTGGACACCAAATAAAAGAAATATATGAAGTAAGCTTACTAACACTATTGTGTCACCAAAGACTGGGTGTTTGATCTGACTGGTATCATCATCATCATCGTCGTCATTTAATGCTGGTAAAGCAAGAACTGTACCAGGTTCCACTGTCTGTTTTGGCATGGCTTCTACAGCTGGATACCATTCCTAATGCCAACGACTTTACAGCATGTAGTGAGTGTTTCTTATCATCACCAGTGCTTTCTATGTGGCACCATCATCAGTGGTTTTTACATTCTAGAAAATAACATCTGCTTCAAGTATTTACTTTTAACTGTAGTTAAAGTCCTCATAGTTTGGTGGAGAACAAGAAAGAGGGTTTTGCTTAGTTTATTTTGTTTTTAAATAACACCAGAACATAAACAAGGCATGCAAGTGAGACGAGATGTAAAAATAAAGTTAATGACTTAACACATGGGTTGTCCAGTGTGACAGACCACTTACCTCTGGTGCCATCCAATAGGGGGTGCCTACAGAAGTCCTTCTGTTTGCTAGAGAATGATCAAGTAAGCCTGAAACACCTGAAAGATAAAAGAAAAATTACATATATATACACACACACATATATATATATATATACATTATATATATTCTTCACAAGTTATGAAACTGACAAATGAAAATTTTTTTTGTAAATATAATTAAGTTCTCACTGTTTATATTGATGATAGAAAAAAAATCATCAAATATTGAGGCATGTACATTCAAGACCATTAAAAACAGGTATTAGTACATGTGGGAATTGAACCACATCTCGCTGAGCTGGCAGAATTGTTAGCATGCTGACCAACATGCATAGCTGAATTTCATCTGTCATTGCATTCAGGGTTCAAATTCCGCCAAGGTCGATTTTGTCTTTCACCCTTTTAACAGTTGATAAAATCAGTACCATTTCAGCATTGGGATCGATGTAATTGACTGACACCCTTCCCTAAACTTCTGGCTTTGAGCCGAAACTTGAAATTACACCAAGGCAGACTTTAACTTTTATCCTTTCAGGGTCAATAAATTAAGTACCAGTGAAACACTGGGGATCGATGTAATTGACTAGTTGCCTCCCACCAAATTTCAGGCCTTGTGTCTTCAGGCCTTGCGAACCCTGCTGTACTCTTCCACCACAACTTTCTCTCACTCTTACTTCCTGTTTCTGTTGTGCCTGTAATTCAAAGGAGTCAGCCTTGTCATATTGTGTCACATTGAATCTCCCCAAGAACTACGTTAAGGGTACACGTGTCTGTGGAGTGCTCAGCCACTTGCACGTTAATTTCACGAGCAGGCTGTTCCGCTGATCGGATCAACTGGAACCCTCATCGTCGTAACCGACAGAGTGCCACGATATATATATAAATATATATGTGTGTATATATATGTGTGTATATAAATGTACATAATTACATATATATATGTAACTGGCATTCCGTCAGTTATGATGATGAATGTTCTAGTTAACCTAATCGATGGAACAGCCTGCTTGTGAAATTAATGTGCATGTAGCTGGGTACTCCACAGACAGACATCCCATAACATAGTTCTCAGATAGATTCAGCATGGCACAGGATGAGACAAGTTTGGTTCTTTGAAATACAGGAATAACTCATTTTTGCCGGCTGAGTGGACTAGAACAATGTGAAATAAAGTGTCTTGCCCAAGGACACAATGCACTACCAATATTAGTTCGAATAGTCACATTAGTATTCATAATCTATATCTATTTATTTAGATAATTTGAAGTGGAGTGTGTGTTTGTGTGTTTGTATGTGTGTCTGTGCGTGTGTGTATTTGTGTGTATACATGTATGCTAAGAGTGCTGGAGTATTCTCAATTTTATAATAAATTTCTAATTTTTTATATTTTTAAATCCTATTTTTTTTTTTGTAATTTTTGTTTTACTGATTTTCAGTTTTTTAATTTTTGTTTTTCAACCTCTTTTTTTTTATCAAATTATTTTCTTTTTCTCAATTAAATTTTCTATTTTTAGTCTGTATTTTAAAATTTTGTTTTCTTTCAAATATTTTTGTAACTTTGTTTTTCACAAGTTTTTTTTTGTTTTTTTTGTTTTATACTTATCTATTCTATTCATTATAAGACAAGTTTTCAACAAAAAAGTGAGGAAATATTTATTGAAGTAGAAATAATTAGAAGGAATGGTTGTTTTTATCATTTATAAAGATTTTCTTTGTATTTTTCTTTGGAATTCCAATATATTTATCCCATCATGCACCACCCACAGAGTGCTGACAACCACGCCCCTTTTATTCAACTTTCACTTTCAAATATCATCATCGTTTAACGTCCGCTTTCCATGCTAGCATGGGTTGGACGATTTGACTGAGGACTGGCAAGCCAGAAGGCTGCACCAGGCTCCAATCTGATTTGGCAGAGTTTCTACAGCTGGATGCCCTTTCTAATGCCAACCACTCCGAGACTGTAGTGGGTGCTTTTACGTGCCACTGGCACGAGGGCCAGTCACATGGTACTGGCAACAGCCACGCTCAAAAAGGTGTTTTTTACGTGCCAGTGGAAATTGAACCGGTGACTGTATTAGATAATAACGCATTAAGACAATATGACTCTCCCCATACATGAACATACATATACACTTAAACAAATACAAAATTAAACACATAGAAACACACACACACACATTTCTATATGGTTAAGAAGTTTGTTTTCCAGCCATGTGGTTTTGGGTTCAGTCTCCCCTGTGAGGCACCATGGGCTAGTGTCTTCTACTATAGCCATGGGTCAACCAGAGCCTTGTGAGTAGATTTGGTAGATGGAAACTGAAAGAAGTCCATCGTATGTGTGTGTGTGGGGGGATAAGAATAAACATAAGTTGAGAAATATTACCTTGCTTGAAAAGAGGTGAGGGTTGGTGACAGGATGGGCATCCAACCATTGAAACAGGAAAAAATTTGCTTCAATGAATTCCATCTGACTCAGGCAAGCACGAAAAACCGGATAATAAAATGATGATGAGGAGCTTCCACACAGTTTCCATCAACTAATCAAAAGGAACTGCTCAGCCTGGGGCTATGGTAGAAGATACTTCGACAAGATGCTGAACAGTGGAATTGATCCCAGACTCACATAGTTATGAAACAAATTTGCCATGCCTAGGTTCCTCCAGGTTAAGCAACCTCATAAACACAACATGAGCATAATGTGTTCAGCATTACCTCCTGTTGCTCAATGTCTTATCAAACTCACTACGAGGCCCCATCGCTCAATACATTACCTTGTACGCTTGATACTCTGACATACAGAAACAAACAAGTCATGTGTCTCGCTCAACGAGGACAAAACCAATAAATGTGGCAAATTTTGAACTCATGAAAAGCTGGCTCAACTCCACACATGAACATGATGAGATGCTTCATAGTACCTCTTGAAAGGAAGTCAACATCTAATCAGGTTTACCACCCATTCGCGTTCAGATTAATCAGTACAATGTAATGCTCATTTATTCATTATCTTGAATTAATCCTGCATTATCTTGTGACTTTGAGATTTTCACGATGTGTTTATTTACTTTTAGAATGACATTGTAGGGTAGGTGTGAGAGGTGAGATCTGGCCAGTTTGATCATAAAACAGGTAGAATATTTGGGCTGGATATGATCAGTTTAAATCCTAAAGGGTTAACATGCTGACATATAAAAACATGTTGTGCATCTTGCTCAATGAAGACAAGACTAATAATTGTGGCAAGCTTTGGACTCATGGACAGAAATTGGTTATCCGGTAACTAAAGTACTTAACTATTGGGGTGGGGAATTCTATATAGAATTTAATAATGCAAGTGATTTATTCTATATTGGCAAGCGATTATGGACACAGGAAAAGAAGAGAAAATATAATATATAAATAATATATATGTATATAAGCGCTGCAACTTCAGGGAAGGTTTTATTTTTAATTAATTTCACTGATTTCTCATCTTCAAACAGAAGGAATATGTTTCGACATACAGTAAGAAAACGTAATAAAGATTTTGAAAAATATGCAACAGCAAATAAAAGGAAAAACAAGAAAGGAAAACCAAAATAGAAAGAAGACATCATATTATATATACATACATACATATATATATATACATATATATATATATATATATACACACATGCACACACACACATATAAATATTCTATCTACCCACCTCTCTCTCTCCCTATATATATATATATATATATATATATATATATATATATATATATATATATATATATATATATATATATATATACATATATATACACACATATATACATATGTATATACACATATATGTACACACACACATATACACATGTATATACATACAAACACATGTACACACACACACACACACACACACACACACACACACACACACACATATATATATATACCTCATACAAAGACATGTGTGTGCATGTACATATGCAGATAACAAACACCCACGTTTCCCCCCAACACAGCTCAACTCATCTTTGCAGACAGACACAGCATACCACGGTATACATACTCACACCCTGGAAGTGCTCGACAAGAAATTTTTAAAAAGTTCTAAAACTAATTATATTAATTGGATATGGACCTACAGCCATATCTACATCAATTAAAAAATAAAACACATAAACAGGAGGAAGGAATCTCAGATACACACATCTACATCTCCTTAATACAGAATACACCCTGACGGGTCAAAAGTAAATAGACACTTCCCATGATGCCATTTTATCTGTGTCGACTTGACTCATTAGTATAATGCTCAAATGAGTTAAAGCATTAAAAAATCCACACAAGGCATGTCTACTAATTACTAGATTAATTATTTAAATGAATCAAAGGATATTATTTTGTTTATCTTTAATATTTCTGCTTGTTTCAGTCATTAGACTGTGGCCATGCTGCAGCACCATCTTCAGGAATTTTTGGTCGAGTGAACTAACCCTGGTACTTATTTTTTTAAAGCCTGGTACTTATTCTATTGGTCTCTATTGCTGAACTGCTAAGTTATGAGGGGACATAAACACACCAACCCCAGTTATTGAGTGGTGATGGGGGACATCCATAGACACACACACACAGGTATGCACAGACACGCACACATATATACATACGACGGTCTTCTTTCAGTTTCTGTCTATCAAATCCACTCTGAAGTCTTTGGTAAGCCCAAAGCTATAGTAGAAAAGACTTACCTAAGGTGCCACACAGTAGGACTGAGCCCAGAACCATGTGATTGGAAAGCAAGTTTCTTACCACACAGCCACACCTACACCCTACACCTATTTCTAGAAATAAATCTTTCAAAAAACGATGGAGTCTATTTACTTTTGAGATGTCTATGCATCAGAAAACACCCCCCCCCCTTATAAATAACGCTTAATGCTTAACGAATATACAAGATGGAGGTCTGTTCTGTTTAAGAATTACATGGTTGATTGTCAAAGAAACACTTACCAAAGTCGACCAGTTTGATGGAACCATCACTTGTCATTAGGATGTTGTGTCCTTTGATATCCCGATGCATATAATGACATTTATGCATATGATTAATGGCCTGCAATGGAAGAAGTAAAAACATGATAAATTCTGTTAGAAATGGAGCTTGTTTGGCCTTAACTTCATTATTTCAGTTTCAATTATTATTTTATGTGTCAGGTTAAAAGATGTTTCATTTGATATAAACTCAATACTTTTGATTGGTAGTGTTAATTTCTTTGCTTTTCGTTCATTTTATTTCGTTAGCTCTTTCCTTTTTTGTTAAAACCTTGTAAATTATAGCTTTTTTGTAGTGTGCTCATGGTTTTTATATATATATATATATATATATATATATATATATATATATACATATAAGCTGATGATGATATACACACACACACACATCAACTGGTGAAAGAGAAGATTCTGGCAAATATTCAGTTATTATATATGTATACATATGTGTGTATGCGTATACACACACACACACTGTGTGGGATAGATAAATAGGCATGTTTGTGTGTGAGTGTGTGTGTATGTGAGTGTAAAGGAAAACATGTTTAAACATCAAATATTAAGCTTTCTATTCCAAGTTTCCAGCACAAATAAAAAAAAATAAACATACAAATATATATATGTGTGGTTTATTCAAATTTCGGCAATTTTCCAGCCAAAAAATACTGTACATTTAAGACAAACTAATGAGGAAGCCTCTATGTTGTCACTTGAGATGATAGAAATAGCAACCGAATTTCCCCCAAATCACATACTAACCAATCTATCATGACTGTATATTTCATCAAAAACCCCATTGCCCAAGGACCAGAAAATAATCTCACAGCAATATATATCACATGAAAGCGACACATAATCAAAAAGTATCTCCAAGAAGGATTGGAGGAATATGTCTTATATATATATATATATATATATATATATATACACATGCACACACACACATACTTAATACACAAACATATATATACACACATTCGAACATATATGATGCATTATAACTTAAATCTGGACACACACACACACACACAAAAGTGCCCATACATACACAATTATGCACAAAGACAAACAAACACACAGACTGACACACATACAGAAAGACAGACCTACACACAGACAGACAGACCTACACACAGACAGGCAAACATACACGGAGAAAGACAGACCAACACACAGACATACAAACACACAAAGACAGACATACACAGATAGACCTACACACAAACATACCCAGAGACAAACATACACAGACAAACATACAAACAGACAGGCATATGCACAGACAGACCGACACACAGGCAAACATACACACAGACAGATATGCACACAGACAGACAGACTGTAGTATATCGCCATTACCTTACATGTTGGGCGCTGTTTGTAAATATAAACAGTAAACAGGTAATCCCAGTTCAACTGCCACCAGATACAACAACTGAAACCACAGGTAGAGTGCCACATTTTACACAGACTCTTCACGGTTCACTGAATATTGGACAAGGTTCACCGCAGAACATGGAACACAGTTTGTCCGAAATATCCAAACATAGTGGGAACACAGTGAATGAAGCATTGTGCTCATATGCATGTGTGTGTGTGTGTGTGTTTGTATATATATATATATACATATATGTGTAT
>NC_069001.1:3128725-3134723 GCF_001194135.2 Octopus bimaculoides
TATATAAAGTTATAATGAAAGCTCTATCCATTTTGTTTTTAAAGTAAATATCAAGTTAGATTTTAAAGGTGTTTAACTTCTCAATTCTATTTGAAATACAACAAAAACATTAATATATCATTTTCTTCCATTTTCTTAGAAGATTTTATCAATTTGATCATAATTGAAGTTGTTCACTTCGTGTTCACTTCAAGCAAAGAATATATTCATCATTTTATTCTTTATAAATTAAAAAAAGTAACAGAACAAGTACACACAAGTAATCACAAGTTTAAATGGTGTATAGTAGACATACGTATGTATGTATGTACATGCATGTCTGTGTGTGTGTGTGTGTGAGTGTTTCTTTGTGATGGACAGCAGAAAAGCCACCCATCCCCTTTCTACTTAAAGCTACATGTTCCTCACACCCACCTTTCACTGTGTGTGTGTGTGTGTTGTATCTATGTATTTATGAAAATATGTATGCAGCACTGCGTGTATATGACAGCTTGATTAACAATATCATCCCATTCTTACTACTGTTTTTGCCTTCACTGATATAAGTCTCTGATACTACCTCAGACTTATACTTTTTGCACTCTTCTCATTTTATCATATAATTTGCCCAAACACCCTGGAGGGCACATTATAGATTTTTATTGAAATTCAATTGGGGCTATTATTGAACTGGATGTTAGTATCACAAGTATGCAAAGTTTCATGAATATTGGTTTGATAAGTGAAAGAGTGAGTGGGAGAATGTCTGCATGTTTGCCTACCTTCAGTGTTTCCTTCAAGATGAAAGCAATCAGGACTTCATCCAGCCGATTCTTACGCGTTACCAAGTCTTTCGAAAGATCCGTTACAGATCCATTCTGACACAACTGGAAAAGAGGAAAATAAACAAATGATTCATCTTTCAGATGTGGAACAATGAATGAATGAATCTCTACATCAAAGGTCCTCAACCAATTTTTCTTTTTTTGACCTGTCGACCCCTTTGATTTCTATTATACTCAGGTGGACCCTTATAGTCATTCGGTGTTTAAAAAAATCCTATTGTATTTTCATAATGGAGAAGAGGAGAGAGAAGAGGAGAAAGAGGAGGAGGAAGAGGAGAGGAGGGAGGGAGGGAGAAAATGACGGTAACAAAGACACAAAGAAAGGCTAAGAAATTCAAAGAAGGAGATGGAAGGAAATCAAAAGCCATCACTCACCTCCATGACAATCCATAACTGGTCATCCAGTTTGTTTTCTTTCTTCAGGTACAATCCATAGAATTGTGGGAAATTAGGGTTATTACTCACAGCCTTTAGAATCTGATATTCCTGCTCGATCTCTTCAACAGTCTCGTGGATGTTCTCCAATATTTTGGCAGCAGCCTTTTGGCCTGCAACAATATCAAAGACAGATGGAGTAATGCCTGTCTGAACCTGATGCCAGTTGGTTGCTGGTTTCAAGCCCAGTAATTTTGAGGGAGGGGGGGACAGGTCAGTTACATCAACCCCAGTATTTGATTTGTCCTATGTTTTATCAACCCCAAACGGATGAAAAGTAAAGTTGACTTCAGCAAGATTTGAACTCAGAACATAAAGAGCTGGAAAAAATGCCGCTAAGCATTTTAGTCCAATGCACTAACGATTCCGCCAGCTCACCATCTGTTTTCTTGTTAATTACCGATGTCTAATTATATAAACATCAAAAAATATATGTATGGCAAGCATGGCATGGCAGTGCTCAAGCATGGCCTGAACAAAGACAAAGGGTTAAATTTAGTAAAAGAGTGATGATGATGATGATGATGATGATAATGATGATGATGATGATAATGATGATGACAAGAATGACAATGGTGATCATGACAATTAAAATGATGGTAGTGGTGGTGGTGGTGGTGATAATGGTGGTGGTGGTGATAATGGTGGTGGTGGTGATAATGATGATGATGGTGGTGGTGGTGAGTGGTGATGGTGTTGATGACAGTGAAGGATGACAATCCTACTGATGACAACGATGATGATGGTGATGATAAATAGGGATCATCTCACCTGTTTGTTTGTTTCTCACAGCGTACACCTCTCCATAGGTGCCTTCTCCAACCAGTTCCTGCAGCTCCCATATTTCCGTGGGATCTTTAAGCTGGTCGAAATTAACTATCTTGCTGTACTTGGAATACATTTTTAACATATCTGCCCTTTGAACATCACGTTTAGGACTTCCCAATGGGGCACGGCGCTTGGAGCTGACTCCCGCTGAAAATGGAAAAAATTTGGAAACAAATATAAATATTGATGATTCAAAACGAATTGTGAAACAGATGTAGGAAAATATAAAACAAATGCATCAGATTTGAAGACAGAAGTAAATATTAGTGATTGAAAATAGATTATGAAACAGATGTGAGGAAAAACCAACAGATGCAGAAAATGTAAAATGGATGGACAGATGTAAAACATATGTGAAATAGATGCTCTTCTTTTTTATATTCTTTTTGTCTCAAACAAGGATTAAGGTCTCTGTAGCATTAAGAGACTTCAAAAACTAAATGAAATGAAGTAAAATATTAACCTTTAACAGAAGTGAAAATTGAGTTTGTCATCAAAGCCTAAGATTAAGTGAATGAGTTACACTCAAAGATGTGAGTAGTCGGAGCTGAGTCTCAAAGACAACTGAGCTGGTTAGAGTCATACATAACACCAAATCCAGACTCAACCAATGGACTAAACACTCAGTATTCATTCATAGAAGCCAACACACACACACACACACACACACACGCACATGCACACAGAAACACAAGTACACAGACAGGTACAAACACACACACACACAGAGGCTCGCTCAAGCACACACACACACACAGAACAGCACAAACGCACACACATGCACACAGAAACACAAGTACACAGGTACAAACACACACACACAGAGGCTCTCACACAAGCACACGCACACACAGACAGGTATACATGCACACACATATAGGTATACATATATATATACACACACACACAAAGACATGAACACATACAGAGAGACACAAACACACACACACAAACATACACATGCATGCACACAAACACACACACACAAGTAGATACACAGATACAATCAAGAATGAGCTTTATTGTTATTTTCTTTTCTTACACTTTTAGATTTCCATAGATTATTCTCCAGCATTTATATATATCTTATAGATAACCCCGTTTATAAACTCTACACACCTCCAGATGCTCAAACAGAATAAAAAAACAAAAATAGTAATAATAATAACCCAGAAAATTTCACCAAAAGTCATCGAACTGGAGAAAAAAATCAATAGGATCGGCAGATTCAGGTTGAAACATGAGAATAAATGCGAAATTAAATATCTTCACAACCCCAAATTTTTTTCTATATTTAATATTTGCTGCACACCTTTTGTGCAGCAGACTTTCTATGGAAGCCACAAAGTGCTGAGATTTCTTTATCATCAAAAATGATGAGAAAGTTATATAAATGTGGGTTCTATTAAATTTTCCTTATTTTTCCTTTATTTGTTATTTCGTGATATTGAAGAATGGGTTAGGCAGGAAGAGATTGTATTTTATATCAGTTTCAAACATGTTATCACAATGGGTTTGATAGTTTTGCAAATGAATATGTGTATTTATATACACACACACACACACACACACACACACACACACACATATATATATACGGCCTTGAAGGGTTTTAGTCATATACATCAACCCCAGTATTTCTTTAAGCTTGGTACTTAGTCTATCAATCTCTTTTGTTGAACTGCTAAGTTAGAGGTACATAAACAAACCAACACTAGTTGTCAAGAGAAATCAAACATGGGCACAAAGACATGCATATGCACACACACACACACACACACACGCGCACAATAGGCTTTCACACAGTTTCCATCAACCAAATTCACTCACAAGGCATTGGTTGGCCCAGGGCTATAGTAGAAGACTCTTGCTCAAGATGCTGCACAGTGGGACTGAATCTGGAAGCACCAGGTTATAAAGCAAGCTTCCAAACCACCCAGCCACCATGCCTGCACCTATAAGGAACTCATAGGTGCAGGCATGATTTTGATTATAAAAGAAATACGAGGTATTTTATGAAAACAACATCAACAAAAAAAAAAAAAACAGCATACATATTCATAAATAACAACTTGAGAATGAGAAATTAAATATGAGTCTACCAACAGAAATTGAACTCAACACCACTTGCTTACTGGTTAAACATGCTAACCAAAGACTATTGACTTACTTGTATCAAACTCCACCAGTCTTAAAATAACTCTGTCTCCCAGCATTCTTTGTCCCATTCTGGTGCTAACTATGGTCAATTGTCCATTTAAATTAAAGCCAGTATATACATCATCATCATCATCATCATCATCATCATTAGTATGATCGTTGTCATCGTTTTAACATTCCCATGTCAGCAAGATTTGGTGGACCTCCCAGAATGCAAATCAATTATCATTTGTTTCATCAACTGTTCTCTCGAGTCCAGGGTTCTGATATCAAACCTCATTACTTCTTCCTATCCTTTCCATGGTCTTTAATGTAATGTTTATATGCTGCATATGGACACGGTATATATAATGTATATAAAATGTGTGCATGCGAGGAACTTGGTCATAAAAGGTGTATACAATGTATTGAGCTATAAAATAAATATATATATATATATATATATGAAGTACCTATAGCTAATTGCTTATAAAGTGTGTGTGTGTGTGTGTGTGTGTGTGTGTGTATATGAATTTTATCCACCGATGCTATGTTGAGCACTCACTCTCATGGTTCGACATTTATGTGTATGTGTATATATATGAAATGGACAAAAGTTATAAAGTAAATGTGTGTATAATCTATAAAAGAATATTGATGATCAACACTTTGGAGTTTCAGTGAATGAATGTGGAGCTTATAACCAAAGAATTGGGGTCCAGCAATGAAATATAGGGATTAGTAATCAAAATGTTAGATGCACTCAACCAGAGGTTCATCTGTCCTTAGTTAGAAGCATGAGGCAAAAAGTATGAGGTTGGGGTGGTGGGAGTGTAGCTCTCATTAGAATTGAACCCACAATAAAATTTCATTTTCTTTTTAAAAACTCCAAATAAGGATACTGTAAGGATATAAGGTAGATTGCTTTGCAGTTTAAGTAGCAATCTTGTCATCTGGCAAGAAATTTTTTTGTTAATGTAATCATCATCATCATCATCATCACTGTTTAACGTCCTCCTTCTATGCTGGCATTGGTTGGACAGTTTCACAGGAGTTGGCACTAGACTTCTTTGCCTGTTATATATATATATGGTTTGTAGATATTTGACTTCTATTTTTAGTGTATAGGTGATGGTATTCCAGAGCCCTTATTTATAATTTTATTTTATAATATATACTTTAAAAAAAAAAAATATATATATATATATATATACACACACACACACAGAGTTACACCATCAATTTTCCAGAAGCTTTGGTTCCAAAGCCTTTTGGGATAACTGATTTTTCTGAACCAGAAGTGGCCAATTTGGTCAACACACTTTAGATTAAACAAATATTAAATTTACTTCGATAATTAAATGAAATACAGGTATTTCTACATTAGTGTAAATTATTGCCAATCATAACTGGCACTCGAGCAGTCATGATGACAAAGGTTCCAGTTGATCTGATCAATGGAACAGCTTGCTTGTAAAAATAATGTGCAAATTGCTGAGCACTGCACAGACATGCAGACCCTTAACATTGTTCTCACAAGGATTCTGCGTGACACAGAGTGTGACAAGGCTGGCCCTTTAAAATACAGTTTTTGATTATAAGAGACTCCAGATCATCAGTGTCCAGAAAATTGGTGTGTGTGTGTGTGTGTGTGTGTGTGTGTGTGTGTGTGTTTTTGTTGTTCTTTGAAAAACTATCAGAAATGTATATATGTATGTGTTATGAACAGGATGGTTTCAAGACAGCCTTTTTTTTTCCTTGTATAGAAACAC
>NC_069001.1:3135009-3136949 GCF_001194135.2 Octopus bimaculoides
ATTAGTTCTCATGACGATGTTGCCAAATTTATCGCTGCTACCACAAATAGAAGACCTTCATCAAGTGAGGGGAGGTGGTTCAGAATAAAAATAAAATCTTGAAACCCCAAACTCTAACCCTCCTTAACCATTCCATATCCTTACAACAACTGCCCACCCATCCACCTTGTTTGTTAAAGATGATCCGACAGCGAGGATGACTGGAAAGCAAGAAACATGGATCTTTGTGTCAAGTATCTTCACCTTTCACACACACACACACACCAACAGACAGGTGACACCAGCAAGGTGGGGGGGGGGGAGAAGAAATGAAGAACTAAGGGTGTTTTTTTTGTTTTTTCCCTTTTTGTTTCAGATGAAAACTAAACCAGGGAGACTCTCTTCACATAGGTGGAAAGTCTCAAACTTCTCAACCTGTCACCAACATGTGGTACAGTGCATTCATATTGATCGATTCGCACACAATAAGTACAATTCAAGGATTTAAACATTTTTCAGTTTGTCTCGTTCCATTACAAAACATGAATACCTCTACTAACGCAACCACCACATCCATCTGTACAAATACATTCATACATGTGCACACATACATACACTCACACATGCATACACAGAAGTGTGTGTGTGTGTGTGTGTGTGTGTGTGTGTGTGTTGTTAATGCTAGTTCTTGTGTTCAGTTATAATCCTTTCAGCTGTAGGCAAAACGCCCCTGAAATTTGGGGAGAGTGGTCAAGTCGATTACATCAACCCCAGAGTTTCACTGGTACTTAATTTATTGAACCCAAAACGATGAAAGGCAAAGTTGTGTGTGTGTGTGTGTGTGTGTGTGTGTATAAATGTGTGTAAGTGCATGCGTACATACATATAAATGGGTGAGTGTTTTTATGTTTTTATGTTTGTGTTGGTTTGTTTATGGCTCTGTAACTCTGCAGTTCAGCAAAAAGAGAGAGATAGAATAAGAACCAAATTTATGAAAAAAAAAAAAACAAAATGAAATAAACCACTGGAGGCAATTTGTTCAAATAAATCCTTCATGGCAGTGCCCCAGCATGGTCGCACTCCATTGACTGAAACCAGTAAAAGATAAAAGATGTTTTTTTTTGGTTGTTGTTTTTGATTCTTTTTTTTTGTCCATTTTTTTCTTTTTGGTTTCTTCCTTTGTTTTTAAGAGATGTCACATCAAAAGCTAGAAAGTACAGTTATGGCTTTCAATATCTCAAACTGCTGCACTCTAAATTATAAACTGACATATCTACACAGGAATGCTAAAATCCTTCAAACTACCATTCCGATAATGTCTTTGCATATTTGTTGGTTTGTTTTGATTGTACTGATTTTATTATTTTTCTGTTTTGTTTGTTTTACTTATTTCTGAAATATTTCTATTCATGACAGAATTCGCAATATTGGATTTACTATGAAACACTTTGTGTGTGTGCGTGTGTGTGCTCGCGTGTGTGTGCTCGCGTGTGTGTGCTCGCGTGTGTGTGTGTTTGTGCATGTATGTGTGTGTCTGTGTCTGTGTGCATGTGCATGTGTGAATGCATGTCTGTTTGTGCATGTATGTGTGTGTGCATGTGCATGTGTGCGAGTGTGAGTGTGAGTCTGTGTGCATGTGTGTGTGTCTGTGTGTGCATGTGTGTGTATTTGTGTTTGCATTGTGTGTGTGTATGTCTGTGTGCACGTGTGTGCATGTCAGTATGTGCATGTGTGTCTATGTGTGCCTGTGTGTGTGTGTGCACGTGCATGCGTCTATGTGTGCATGCGTGTGTGTGTGTATGTGTATGTGTGTAAGCATATGTGCATGCATGTGTGAGTATGTATGTGCATTATGTGTATTGACTATTTATATTCAATACACATATAGTTATGTGGCAGTTATATATATACATAATGTATTGCATGTGTGTGTGTGTGTGTGTGTGTGTGTGTGTGTGAGA
>NC_069001.1:3137647-3138521 GCF_001194135.2 Octopus bimaculoides
ATATATATATATATATATATATATATATATATATATATATATACATACACATATACACAGATATGTAGATATGTATGTATGTATGTACATATATAAAAAATGGAATGACAAACAGAGATAGGTATAGTAAATGTATTTATATATAAGCAATTTACATGATGTAAGCAGGCCTTGTCTTTACAGCTGTTTCAAATGGATCTGTGAATGGTTGATATAACAATGCACATATTGTGCAATATTACTCATAAACATAAAAGCAAAGATAGTATCAACTAGCATGAATTTTAGTAGCTGAGCATCTCTGTGTGTCTCATTCTTCAATATATGTTTGATTTTGAACATCAAAGCACAAGATAAATTCTTATACTACCACCATGATATGTTCCACTAATAACCTCCACCTTCCAAATACAAACAGGAAATATCCTGAATAATATCATCAACTTACTGACCACCAAAAATATACCACCTTCTCACATTCTTTTTTAAATTCTTAAAAGTTCCATTACAAAAAAAAGAAAATGACACCCAATGGACAAAGTTTAATACAAAATTGTTTATATCATTACTGACCACAAAAACAAACATTAACATATATATTATATTGAAGGCGATGTGCTGGCAGGAGTGTTAGCATGCCAGGCAAAATGCTTGCCAGCATCTTGTCCATCTACATACTTTGAGTTAAGATTCCGCTGAGGTTGACTTTGCCTTTCATCCATCTGGGATCAATAAAAGTAAGTGTGAGTTAAACAATGAGGTTGGTGCAACTGACTTACTCCATCCCCTGAAATTGCTGGCCTTGCGCTAAAATTTGAAACTAATATACATATATACATATATATATATATATATATATATATATATATATATA
>NC_069001.1:3139306-3142195 GCF_001194135.2 Octopus bimaculoides
GGGAGGGAGCAGTTTGGAGCATGTAAGTCAAAGACAAATAACAAGGGAGGGTAGAATGAGTGCAGGAAGGAGAGCAAAAGAGAGGGAGAGCAAGAGAGAGAGAGAGAGAGAGGCTGTAGGAGGAGGAGGGAAATAGAGGAATAGGAAGAGATAGTGGGGAAGAAAGGATGCAAGAGATTGGAAAGACGAGGGGTGGGGGGAAGAGTGGAATTTTTTTCTGAGACAGAAAAATAAAAATACAGATTCAGAAAACTCAAATAAAGGTCAGAAATGGAGAGGTTATAATCAAATAATAATAATAATAATAATAATAACAATAACAATAAATAATAATAATTAAGATGAGAGATGATGATGATGATTACGAGGAAAATGGCAATATATACTGTAAGACAAACACACCTGGTCTTTTGCCCCGTTGGATAGCAATTCGGTCATGATCCATGTTTCCTGATCCCGCAACCATGATGAAATAGGGGTCTGGGACAAAGTCCCTATTTAGTGTCCTTTACGTTCTCAATGTAGGTCCCGATGTTGTGAAAGAGGTAATGTTTAAAACTTAGTGGTTGTTATAGTTGTTGTTGTGGTAGTGGTGTTGGTGGTGGCAGAGATGGTGATGATATGAAGGTGGTGGTGGTGGTGGTAGTGGCAATGGTGATTACAGTTGGTTTGAAAGAAGAAAAAGAAAAGGGAAAAGAAAACGCCAACTTTTAGGGTGGGCGACCGCTTATCCAGTTTCAATAGCAAGCATACTGGAAGATTTGAAGTTCACAAAGGAAGACATGTCCAAGTTATAGAAATAAATTATGATTTGGGTATCCAAACAGAAGAGAAAGTAAGGAAAAAAATAAATAAATATAAAACAAAGGTAAAAAAAAAAACATAAAAAAACAAAAAAAATATTTCATTTGTCTATTTTGCTTACTTTACTCACCCACCCCACCCCTTCCCCTCCATCACCCAAACCACTCTCCCTCCACAGCATCATCGGATAAATGCGGAGATAATCTGAATTGATTGTAATACGTGTGTGTGTGTGCGTGTAATTGTACATAGATATATACACATACGCATGCAGACACACAGATGTACATACATACATACATATATATATATATATATATATATGCATACTCACAGATACAATACATACATACTCCGTTATATACATTGTGTGTGTAATTCAAGTAGGTGGCAATATACTAAGTGATGCACACAACATATATATATACATATATATGTATACACACATATATATATATATATATATATGTATATATATTTGTATACACACACACACACATATATATATATATAAGCAAATAACCACTTGTATACAGTGAAGCCTGGTAAAAGCTACTTTGGTCAGTGGACACATACAGAAAAAAAAAAGTCAACAAAGAGGAATAACTCAAATACACCTACAGCACAATGTTTGATCATTCAGGTAGGTTCTGAATGACAGGTGCATACAATTCTAGAAGAACTGAGATGAAATTCCTCTTGTTCACAGTCAAAGAAAGATAATGCAAACCCTTGAGCCAGTTGTTTAGAAACTCACAAGAAAAGGAAAGATGAATAATCTTGAGAGATTAAGAATCAACTGCAGAGAAAATTAAACTTTGTTGTTGAGATGTAAAAATTAGGATATCACTAACGAGGTCAAATAAGCTATTTCTTCTACTTTCTCTTGAGGTCAACTGTGCCTTGGGGAGGGGGGTCAAGAAAATAAAGGACCATTCAAGCTAAGTGGTCAATGGTATCGATTGAACCCCTTCTCTTAAAATTGTTGATCATGCGTCTAAATTTGAAACAATCATCATCATCGTCCTCAACATCAACATTGTTTTTATTATTATTATTATTATTATTATTATTATTATTATTATAGGTTAATTTATCAAAACTAGACATATTATCAATAATTTTGATAATGACCAATAGCTTATGGCTAGAAGAATAATCAAATTAGACGAAATATACTTGTCTGGTGCCAATCTCAACTTTGAACCATCTTTGGCTAATGAACTTCTTTGGCATATCAATAATATTAATGCCGATGATGATAACAACAACAACAACAACAACAATGATAATAATAATTAATAAATTAGAAATATAAAAATTACATATTCTTGGCAGAGACATTTCATAATTTCTGAAATTCATTCTTGTTAAGAAAACTAATTACACAATTTTACAAACTCCTCGTTATATTGCGAACGACACCATTCTATTGTTGAAGCCAGTAGGTGACTTGAGAGATTCTTTAGAAATGGCACTGAATAAAAAGGACGACCGATATTGGTGTCAGACAAGAAGTGAGGTGGCGCCTCACAGGATATCTCTCAGTAGACAACAATGGATATGTCTATGCAGTTGTCAACACACTCATGTACTTACACACACATGGACACACACATATACACATCCAGACAATAATAATAATAATAATAACAACAACAACATTGAAAAGCACCCAGTACACTCTGTATAAATGGTTGGCATTAGGAAGGGCATCAAACCATAGGGACCAGGCCAGAACAAACAACTGGAGCCTGGTGCAGTTCCCTGGCTTGCCAGTTCCTGACAAACCTTCCAACCCATGCCAGCATGGAAGGCAGACATTAAATGATGATGATGATGATACTCTCACACACACACACACACACAAGTGCGTGCACACACCCACATACACAATAGGCTTTCACACAGTTTCCATTTACCAAATTCACCCACAAGGCATTTGTTGATACAGGGCTATATTAGAAGACACTTGCCCAAGGTGCCACACAGTGGGACTGAACCTGAAGCCATGGGGTTGCAAAGCGAACTTCTTAACCACACAACAACATAACTGAATAAAAACAAACAAACAAGAGCAAAAGT
>NC_069001.1:3142475-3145433 GCF_001194135.2 Octopus bimaculoides
CAAAAGCGTGTTTTTGGTTAGTTTGGGGAAAATTATTTGAGTTTGGGGGAGGGAAGAGGCCAAAGCATCAAGTAGTAGTAGTAGCAACATTAGTAGTAGTAGTAGTAGTAGTAGTAGTAGTAATAGTAGTAGCAGCAGCAGCAGCAATATTGGGGTTGGTGATAGTGGTAGTGGTGGTGCTAGCGATGGTAGTAGTAGTAGTAGTAGTAGCGTTGGTGGTAGTGGTGGTTGTGGTGGTCATGATAGTAGTAGTCATGGTGGTAGTAGTAATCATGGTGGTGGTGGTAGTAGTTGTGGTGGTGGTGGTGGTGGTGGTGGTGGTGGTATTGGTGGTACAGCAATGTTAGTAGCATTGTGGTGGCAGTAGTGATGGTGGTGGTGCTAGTTATGATAGTAGTAGTCATGGTGGTGGCCATCATCATCATCATCGTGGTAGCACTACAACAACAGGAATCAATATGCTGTGTTGTTTGTTTATGTAAATTCGCCCCCTGCTGTTTCTCTGGTGGACAAAGTTAAACCAAACCGTTATTTCTTTCGATAAAAACAAAAATCTGAGTTTATTCCAACAAAGAAATTGACCTTCTTTTCTTGAGAAGTGATGAGAAAAATACATGGTTCTTCTTGCTTCTGCTTCAGCTGTAGATTTGACTGCTATTTCTAGCAGATCAAGTAGCCATGCAGAGGTTCCCACAGAGGCTTGAACAACATTATGTTAACAGTCACTGGTGGATATTATATAGCATGTGTAGTGGTGGTTGTATATGTGATGGTTTATGTAGTAGCATCTTCATTTTCCTTCATAAGCCTTCCTATGAAGTGTAGGCCATCAACAACAGTCCCCTACTGTTTGCGTCTCAGGGTCATCTTCACTGTTTCTCTCTAATTGGATCCCAAATTTTTTTAGCTCTACCTCAGTATCCTACCTCTAACTATTTTTAGGGAGTTCTCCCCTCTTCCACCTCCCTTATGGGTTACAGATCAGAGCCTAATATGTAATCCAGGAAACCAGTTTCCTTCCTTTTGGAATTTGTGGCCCTGCATCAAACTTTTCCCTGAAGGACAGCCTTCCATCTCCCAGGTATTTGTTGGTTTTTCAGTTGTCATCAATGATTCTTCAACTTTGCTTTATTTGTTTTCTATATAAAGGTGATGGCCATGCACAAACCCATTTTTACCTCTGGGAAGACATAGCCAGATTATTCAAGCCCAGGGGTTCTCAACCATTTTTTCATCTATGGACCCCTTTGATTGCAATCTTATTCTGATGGACCCCCCACCCCCCACCCCCGTAGCCATTTGATGTTTAAAAACTAGTTTTATCAAAATTCCTCTTTTGCTTTTCACACACATCATCAGCTTGTGTAGGTTGACCTACATAAATGACTGAAACAAGTAAAGATGAAGGATCTGTAATCAACATTTCTAGATTTGCACATCCTCATCATCAGGACTGGCTTCAGTATTGCCTCTTATATAACAGTGGTGCCACATAAAAGCCAGTGCCATGTAAATATCACCCATGCTGGTGCCACGTAAAAAGCACCCAGCACATGTGTAAAGTGGCAGGCATTAGGAAATGCATCCAGCCATAGAAACCCTGCCAAAACAGACAACTGGAGCCTGCTGCAGCCCTCCAGCTCACCACCTCCTGTCAAACTGTCCAACCCATGCCAGCATGGAAAACAGACACTAAATGATGATAATGATGATGGTGCATATTTTAGCAACAAAGATATTTTAGCCGTCAGCAGTTATGTGTTAATTTGCTTCAATTAATAGTGAAATTTATGTAAGTAGGTGACTTCATTGTGGTCATATCAGATGACAGCTAACTTCAATATGGCCTTGCTAAGTGGTATTTATGTTCAATATTGCCATCGAAGATGGCAGCTAATTTTAATTTGGCCTTTTCAGGTAAAGGCCAAACATTAATGAGGTTTTGTCGAATGGCAGCTGACTTTCATTTAGCCTCATCAGGTAGTAATTAACTTCAATGTGGCCTTGTTAAATCATGACTGACTTCAATGTGGCCATGTCAGATGGCAAATTAACTTCAAAGGAGCCTTGTCAGATGGCAAGTCAACTTCAATGTGGCCGACTTCAACATGGCTATCTGAGACGGAAATTAATTTCAATGTGGCCTTGTCGGATAGAAATTGACTTCAATACAGCCTTATGAGAAGATGGCCAGCTGCAAGAATTGTTCATATGCCAGGAAAAAAAGTTAGCGGTATTTGAAACCAATATAGCTTAGTGAGGTTAAAGTTAACTCCAACATGATCATCTGAGGTTCCCCATCATTGGTCAACCCACTAAAAAATATGTGGCCTGGTGTGGGCAGAGGGGGAGGAACGGGAAGAGTGGGAGACTAAATGCTTTGTGCAATTTGGTTCCGTCTCTTGAAAATCTAACATCAAATCCTGACTAGAAGATCAATTTTGCTTTCCCTCTCTCAGAGAGCAATAAAATAAGCACCTGTAATATACTGAGGTCAAACCAGTTCAATCTCCTCCTGCAGCCTTGTGTCAATATAAGAAACAATGAAGATTATTGATTAAAGATTATTCATTAAAGATTCATTAAGCTGCCTTTATTTGGCACTGGGTGTTGGTTGTCTTGACCGTGGCATGGTGAGAGGCATTTAGTCTTTGTTATAACCACCTCCACCTCCATCATCATCATCATCATTATATTCACCACCATCACCACTGCTACTAACACTACCACCACCATCATCATCATAACTACCATCACCATCATCATCAACATCACCATAACCACCATCATCAACACCACAATCACCACTGCCACTATCACACAACTATCACCTCAACACCATCACAGCCATCACCACTACCATCACCATCATTACTTACAATTGCCACCACTAACACCATCACTACCAACAATCATCACTAGCACCACCACCACCACCACCACCACCACCACCACCAC
>NC_069001.1:3145984-3147252 GCF_001194135.2 Octopus bimaculoides
ATATATATATATATATACACACAAACATAAGTATATACATATATCATCACCATCATAATCATTTAATGACTCTTTTCCATGCTAGCATGGGTTGGATGGTTTGACAGGAGCTGGTATACCAGAGAACTGCACCAGGCTCCAATTGTCTGTTTTGGCATGGTTTCTATGGCTGGATGCCCTTCCTAATGCCAACCACTTTACACAGTGTACTGGGTGCTTTTTACAAGGCACTAGGTATATATGTAACATCAACATAACAAAAATACAGCCATTACAAAAACTAAGTCTCTATAATCTGTGAAACAAGTACAGGGTATATATTTGAGATGTGTGTATATTTGAGACGTGTGTGTATATTTGTGATGCCAAAAAACAAAAAAAACTAAAGGAAAAGGAACTCTAATAATACCAAACCTCCCGAAAGTAGAGGGAGAGAAAGTGAGAGAAAGAGGTGGGGTTAAATGAAGATGGTCACCTCCCAACTTACCCCCTTCTTATATCGAGACTGAGAACACCGCTTAAATAATCCACTTTACCCAGTATTACATAAAAACTGGATAATACGCGTACATATGTACACACACACACACACACACACACACACATGCGTGTATATACACATGCACAGACATATATATATATATATAAATGTTTATGTTTGAATGTGTGTGTGTGTGTGTATGTGTAACACAGTTAGTGATTAATGGTGGAATAGAGACTTGTCCTAATTCATTCCTATCAATATTTAATGTGTGTGTGTGAACATATGTACGCATATATACAGGCATGTATACACACACATATGCACATACATGTATATATACGTCCGTACACACATAGTTGAGTGTGCGTGTGTAACAACCACAACTACTGCCACAGCTACGAGCAACAAACAAAATCAATCAAAGTCGATAAATCATGAACACCCAAGTTCAAAAGAGAGAGACGGTGTGAGTGAGGGAGAGAGAAAGAGAGAGGGGGGGGAAAGAGGGAGAGAGAGGGGATAGAGAGGGAGAGAGAGAGAGAAAGAGAGAGAGAGATCTGTAAAGAGCATCCGTTTGAGGTGTAAAGCTGTTAAAAAAACATAACCCAGCCCTTCCAAAAGACAATGTCTTAGTTTAATGCGATGTTCTTACATAAAAAAAAACAAAAAAAACATAAAATAAGCCACAACAAAAAAATGCAAAAACAAAATTGCAAAAATTGCATAAAAAGGCAAAAAAAATCTATTAAAAATTGATGCAAAAAACCAAAAACAAAATAATAAT
>NC_069001.1:3147776-3148668 GCF_001194135.2 Octopus bimaculoides
GTACCCCCACTCCTGCCACCGACTTTGTTTCCTCATAACTTTCTGAAAGTTTCTTTTAATTAAAATAAATTACATTTATAAAGGGCACAGATACAAACAATGCAATAGGCAAACTCACACACACACAGACACACACACACACACACACACACATACACACACACATAAACCACACATACAAAACACATAAACACATGCAAAACACACACATACACAGATACAGATGCAAACACATGGGCAGATAAGGATACACACAATAGAAAGACAGAATGAACTAAACAGAAAAGGAGGAGACACATGGAATGGAGAGTCACTGAAGAGGTCACAGGGTGTGTAATGAAAGATTTCAGATGAAGGACACTAGAATAGAATAATAATAAAACAAAGAATGAATGTATAGTTCTTGTGGTTATTTGTCTGGAAAAAATGAAAAATATTCATCCTGAAATATAACAATTAAAAAATATTCATTTAACAAAATTCCAAAGGAAAGCAATAAAACAGTCTCCAAAAATAATTATTTTGTTTTTCAGCATAACTGTAATCTACATCATTAAAAAATACGAACACTTCAGAGTGTTTGGGTGTCAATCTGAAGACATGTACCGAGAGTGATAAAAATCAAACATTCAGTCAACATCATGGTGTTTGGAGTGATCACTAGTGATGGCAACGTTATGCCTCCATTCATCTTCCCACACGGCCTCAGACTCAACACAGAGGCCTAACATCAAGTGCCTGGAGGAGGTAGTGCTGCCCTGGGTCAAAAGGGTGGCTGCTGGAAGGCCCTATGTCTGGCAACAGGACTCTACACCATGCCACACAAGCAGGAGGACCCAGCCATGGCTGTCAGACAATTTCTGTGACCACATCACCTCTAACGTCTGGCCAC
>NC_069001.1:3148947-3160859 GCF_001194135.2 Octopus bimaculoides
TTTATTGAATAAATTTACTCTTTAGTGTTTCAAGATATTTTTATGTAATTTTGGTAAATATATTTGTTAAAATGAGATGTCAGTGTCATTTTCATTTTTGCTTAATTTAGATGACAATATATTCAATGCACCACACATATGTATATATATATATATATATACACATATATATACACATATATATACATATATATACACATATATATACATATATACACACATATATATATATATATACATATATGTCTTGCAAACAAGTAAAAGAATAAAAGTGTATATATATACATGAACATATATATAAATATATTTAAATATATATACATATATATACACACACACATATATACATATATATATACACACATACATATATACACACATACATACACACACACACACACACACAAACCTAAAAGTGCATATAAATGTAACACACTTAAAAGTACATACAC
This sequence comes from Octopus bimaculoides, assembly GCF_001194135.2. NCBI lineage: Eukaryota > Metazoa > Mollusca > Cephalopoda > Octopoda > Octopodidae > Octopus > Octopus bimaculoides. The sequence continues at coordinate 3,149,400 of NC_069001.1, forward strand.
ACACACATACATACACGCAACCAAGACATATGAATACATTTGTAATCACAAAGACACTTTTTCACACACACACACACACAGCATCACACATACACAAACACATTAAACACACAACAAGATCATACACGAAATACTTACACATAACCATAATCATAAATGCTCTCACACACACACACATATATAACCAATTACAAATATTCACAGTAACACACACACACATGCACGCACACACACACACACACACATACAAATCCACTGAAACAGGTACAGGATCACACACACACGCACACTGAAAAGTACTGATATATATAATGTGCTTATATATATATTTATATATATCCGCATACATATGTATGTACATTTGTTTATATATATTCATATATGTATATATTCATGTGTATGTATGCAAGAGTGTGTGTGTGTGTGTGTGTGCATGCGTGAGAGACCCAAGCCACAATATATAATCTTAATCTTCTTGATCTCGGCTTATAATAATTCCTTTCATTGTTCTCTTTCTTGTTATACTGTATAGCATATCAAATTATATCATGTTATACGATATTGTACTGCATTGTATCATGTTATGCCATACTGTACTATGCTACATCATATCGCATATCATACCCTGTCACGCTCTGTCAGCTTTTATACCATACTACGCTATGTTATATCTTGTACATCACTTTATGCTATACCATGTATTATACACTGTTTTATGTTATACCTTATGATAAAGCACATACTGTGTTATATCTTCCATCATGTGCTACTGCATTGTATTATACCATGTGTTATAACATAGTGTACTGCGTTATACATCACCTATTATACTACACTGCAATATGTCATAATATGTTAAACCATACATTGTTGTGTTATATCATGCTATATCATACTATTCTGTGTTATATCCTCTGTTATACCATACTGTGCAGGCATTACATCATATGTTATACTGTATTGCACTGCCTTTTATGTTATACCATACAGTACTGTATTATATCTTATTGTATTATATCATGTTATACCATGCTGTACTGTTATTATGTTGTATCATCTGTTACACCATACTATACTGTGTTATATCACATTATACCATACTGTACTGTGTTATATTATACATTGTTTACTGTCATACATTAAGCTACTGTACTGTGTTATATCATCTGTTATAGCATACTTTATGGTATATCATGATATACTATATATGCTATGTTATATCCTCTTTTATGCCATACTGTGATGTTTAAATTATTTGTTATACTGAGCTGTATTATATCATATTCTATATGATAATGTATTTTATATCCAATATAACCATCCACACTCACCCAAATTTCAGGCCTTCTGCTTATAATAGAAAGAATTATCAATATTATTATTATTATTATTAATACTAAGATAGCAAGCTGGCAGAGCAGTATTTCGCCTGCTGCCATGATCTGAGTTCAAATTCCACCAAGGCCGAGTGCCTATAGTAGAAAGGATTATTTTTATTATTATTATTATTATTATTATTATTAACTGTAGTAGTAGTAGTAGCAGCATTTTACACACAGACTGTGCCATTGGATTCAATTGTACCACCTTACTAACAATACCTATAAAATATTGTCTCTTTTCGGTTCTCCTTTTAATTTTTTTTTTTATAAATATTACTGTAGATTGTCATTTGTAACTGATAAATGGATGGAGAGGCTAACAGTGGGATAGAGAAATAAACTGACATATACGTATATATATAGAGAGAGGGGGGAAGAGTGGAGAGAAAGAGGGACAGAGAAAAACAGTTAAGTAGAGAGCAATAGAAGAAGAGATAAACGAAGTGGGTGATCGACTCTGCCATAGCGAAATGGGACTTGTCAAAGGGAAATAACTCTCAAATCTTCTTGCATCAACAGACGTGAACATTTTTTAAAGTTCTTAATTAAATATTAATTATTATCATTTAAGGCAGCAAGCTGTTAGAATCATTACTACAACGGACAAAATGCTTAGCAGTAGTTCATCTCTCTTTATGTTCTGAGTTCAAATTACCCTGAGGTCGACTTTACCTTTCATCCTTTCGGGGTTGACAAATTAATTGCCAGTGAAAGACTGGGGTCGATATAATTAAGTAATACCCTCCCCACAAATTTCAGGCCTTGTGCCTTGAGTAGAAAGGATTATTATTATTATTATTATTATTATTATTATTATTATTATTATTATTATTATCTCTTTTATAGCGTGCTTGCTACCTGCAGCCTACGGTACCAAGACATTCGCTCTTTTCAGCTATCTAATACTTACCTGATAATTCTGACCATGCCAAGGAGGCAAACCTTTTGTAACAGTTCTACCAGGAACTCTATTGCAATTTCCTTTATATTCCTCTTGGCGTCTTCTGATTCTGTCCCCAAAGACCCAACAATAATTGGCACTGTCTTCACTTTCTTCATTTTCCATAGCTGGGCTATTTCGTACTTCAGAGGATTGTATCTATCTATCTTTTCACCTTCCCTTTTTGCCTTATTATTATTATTATTATTATTATTATTATTATTATAATTAAGGCAGTGGGCTGGCAAAATCGTTAGCACTCCAGGCAAAATACTTAGTGGCACTTCATCCGTCTTAATGTTCTGAGTTCAAATTCCACCAAAGTCGACTTTTCCTTTCATCCTTTCGGGGTCAATAAAATACATACCAGTTGAATGCTGGGGTCGATGTCATCAACTTACAGACCTCCCCAAAATTGCTGGCCTTGTGCCAAAATTTGAAACCGTTATTGTCTTTGTATTGTCCCCCTCATCCTTCGCCCTTGGGGCAAATAAATGACATCATTATTATCATCTCTTTTACTCCCTCTTTTATTTATTTCAGTCATTTGACTGCGGCCATGCTGGAGCACCGCCTTTAGTCGGACAAATTGACCCCAGGACCTATTCTTTGTAAGCCTAGTAGTACTTATTCTATCGGTCGATAAATTAAGTGGCAGTGAAACACTGGGGTCGATGTGATCAACAAGTTCCCTCTCCCCAAATTACAGGCCTTGTGCCTATAATAGAAAGGATTATTATTATCATTGGATAGAATAGTTACAGCATCGGAAAGAATGCTTTGCGCTATTTATCCTGACTCTCTCTTTGCTTTGGGTTCAAATCCTGTCACAGTCAAATAAACCTTTCATCCCTCCATGGGAGATAAAATGCAAAACCAATCAAATACTTGAGTCGATGTAATAAAATTCACCCCACTTCCCGTGAAAATGCTGGACACAAAGACTCCTTTGTTTCACCTGTCCATGAAATCTTGCTTTTGACAGGTGAGAAACATCCAAACAACCGGAATCGTCTGCAGTTCTTCATCTTGTCTGCAAAGTCAGCCTGGAGAGATAACCAGTCTTTTAATCCTATCTCGTGAAGGCAATCTTTATTGACTCAACAGGTGAAGGAGATATTCTTCAGATATAAAGACTTAATAAAAGTCAAGATAATAATAATAATGATGATGACAATGATGATGATGATGGATGCTGGAAATCAATAAATTTCTCATTTCATTACTTCCTTCCATGCCTCCTCTCATCAACAGCATCTTTTTTAGTGTCTAGACTGAACTATGGAGCTTATTTTATCTTAACAAAGATATAACAGGAATGGTGGAAAATTTCTTTCCATGTTGACTTTACAACTCGAAAATGCTTACAAAAGTCAAGAATTCTGAGATTCTGAGATGTTGATGTTATAATCATTGTCACTGTTGCTGTTATTGTCCTTCTTTACCATCTTTTCCTTCTTCTTCTTCTTCTTCTTCTTATTATTATTATCTGTTTCTCTTTACAATGAAAATCAATAGTAAAAAAAGTATTGTTTAAAGTTTATCTGGTATTGAGTGATATCCAAATATATTTTGAATTTAAAGCCATCATGCTATCTCTCTCTCTTTCTCTCTTACATATATGAGTGCGTCATGATGGCCAGGTCACAGCCTTCATGTGATGTCCAGAGATACACACACACACACACACACACACACACACACACACACACACACACACACACACATACACACACACATGTGATGGGCTTCTTTCAGTTTCTGTCAACCAAATGCACTCACAAGGCTTTGGTTGGCCTGAAGCTAAAGTAGAAGACACTTACCCAAAGTGCCACACGGTGGGACTGAACCTGGAACCTTGTGACTGGGAATCAAACTTCTTACCACACAGCCACACCTTTGCCTACATATCGGTGTGTTTATATATGTGGGTATGAGTGTCTGTGTATGCATGTCTGTGTATTTGTGTCGAAGTGTTCACGTGTATGTGTGTGTGTGTGTGTGTGTGTGTGTTCATGTATACAAGTGTGTTATTTGAATTTAAAGCCTCGTGTCACCCCTGACTGCTCTCTATGACACCCCAGCTGGACCACACTACCACAACACAACATTTTAACACCCTTTTACTTGCACAAAATTACAATACACTACCACCAGAATACCACAACACAAAAACCACACTATATCACAGCACACTGCACTACATCATTAACACAGCTCTGCACCACAACACTGGCCACTTTGAAATACAGATACAACTCATTTTTGCCAGTTGAGTGGACTGGAGCAACGTGAAATAAAGTGTCTTGCTCAAGGACACAATGCATCGCCTGGAAACTCACAACCTAGCCACTAACAAAATACCACCAGTATACTACGACCACAACATCACAACACCAGCTCATTATACCACCACTTCATACTGCGTTAATACAATACAACCAAACAACACTAATTCACCAAACACCACTGCCGCTACTACCACTACAACCGTAACCCTAACACCGAAGCATCACCATGTTATACTAATGCACTACTGCAACACCATCACTGTACTACAATAACATGCTATGACCATACGACCAGCATGCTTATTCACTGCCATACCACTACTGTATGACAATGCTATACTGTAACCCCAATATCACACAAGACCACTCCACTACCACCTCCACACCACCATCAATGTTTACCCAACAACACCAACTCGACTGCGTAATATAATAAACAGACACAGCTGTAGTGAAATTCTCCACATTACAGCATTAATATTGCATCACCAATATCATCGATGCCACCATCACCAGCACCATCATCGTCGTCATCATCATCACCACCATCACCATTGTCATCATTAGCAGCAGCATTAGTAGAAACAGCAATGCCATTGCTACCATCATCACCGCCTCTATCACCATTATTGTCATCATCATCATCACCACCACCACTTTCACCAACACCAGGACCATCATCAGCATCACCATCACTACAACCAGCATCATCATCCTAATCACAACCACCATTATCACCATCATCACCACCACCACCATCATCATCGTTATCATCATCATCACCACCACTGCTGTCAGCATCACCACCGCTAGCACCAGCTTCAGCCACACCACTGTATCATGAATATGAAGGCTACCACTGTCATCACTACTATCACATCATCGTTGTCATCGTCATCATCATCACCACCTCCATCAACATCCATCATCATAACCAGATCACCATCATCATCATCATCATCATAGCCACCATCACCCATACAACACCACATCTTCAATAGCATTGCCACCACCAACATCATCACAACCATCACCAAACATCACCATCATTGTTGCTACCCCCCCCCCACTACGACCCATCGCCACCACCAAATTATCACAGCCACATCATCAATACCAAGTTCACCGACATCAACACTGCAACCCCAAACACGATCATCTCTGCCCCCACCACACCAAAACATCACTGCAATCATCATCACCATCAACACCACCATCATTTGCACCAACATACCAATGCCATCATCATCATCATCATCATCATCAGTAGTGCTAATAACAGAACATATTTGTTATTGATAAAGATTGTTGCAATAAATTGGGAAAAAGACAATCTGTATTGTGTAACGAACCTATTAATTGCTAAAGTAAAATGGATATTAGATATTACACATACACACACATATATATATATATATACGTATACATATATATATATTTACGCACATGCATACACACAAAATCAATTTACAAGTGTTCAGAATAAGGTGTACAGTCTGAAGAGAACTTCTTGCAATCCTCCTTCCAGTCATGGAGACCTTGAAAAGGGTCACAAACGCTTTCCTTTGTTTTCTTAGTCACCAAAATATCTTTTCAGTTTTAAAAAGTCTGAAGCAGAAAATAAAAAAAAAACAAAAAAGGTCTATGACTGATCAGATTTGAACCGTGCAGTTGCTGTTTGCATGGTGATTGTATAACTGACTAGCCCCCCCCCACACACACACACACTCTCTCTCTCTCTCTCTCTATCTGTCTATCTATCTCTGATATTGAGTTCTTGAATCTGTTTCCTGCTATTTTCTCTTTCAGACTGTTAACTAAAGCCTTGCAAGATTTCAATCAAGAAGCAATGTTTTTGTTTGTTTTCTCTTTTTGCTGTTGATAACATCTTTTCATTGATGTATTACCAACAAAAGCTCTAAACACAGATAGACATAGGCGTGGTTACAGAGTGGAGAAGTTTGCTTCCCAACCACGCGGCTTTGGGCTCAGTCCCATTGCATGCTACCTTGAGCAAGTATTTTCTCCTGCAATCCCAAACCAAACAATGCCTTGTGAGTGGGTTTGGAAGGCAAAACCTGAAAGAAAACCAGAGAGAGAGAGAGTGTGTGTGTGTGTGGTCACAACTCCCCGATCCCACCAGGCTAGGGTCTACATTAGGGGTATGTCTGACTCAAGCAACACTGACTCGTTCACATGAGCTCCTTCTCAATATAGGATTTCTAAACAATCTACTTCCTTAGTAACCGACATACACTGCCCAGGGCACACCTTATACTCATACGATGCAAATCATTGCATTTGTCAATTATGCTGCCAGAAATTGCTCACTATATTACACCAAAATGAGACCTCTTTACATAATCAATTCTCGGACATAAGCTTGCAGACATAAATTGCCATTATATAAAATCATTATATAATTTCTCATCATCTTGGCAAAATATTCTCTTTTACTCACCACATTTTCTTCTCCTATTATTCTCGCTCCCTTACCACAGCGTTTAATTCTCCCATGTCACTCTGTCCATTGCCTCAACTATTTTTAACTGTTTTATCCTGTCAAAATACTACTTTGGCCCTCACACTGGTTTGAACTCACAACACTGCTTCTTTGGCTTCTTAACATCTGATCTTTGTCAAGTTGTATCTTCTTCTCATCCTGCCCCTTAACCACACTTTTTATTTCACCATTTCCCTCCACTTTCTATAACCCCTTCCTCACTACTCCTCCTTGTTCACTTCAGACCTTTATATTTCTAAACACTGCTGGATAATTCACACTTGCCACTCTGCTCTTGAAAAGGGACGCCTAACTTACTTTAACAACTTCATCAAAAGACCCTCTTAACTTTATTAAAACTTGTTGCTAGGTGTGCACCTCTGACACTACGCACAGATCACTTATGAATAAGGTTACAACATAAGTTATGGCCTCCTGAAACAACTGTTGAGATAAGTCTTTACATAATTCTTCTCTTTTCTTTCTTCCACAATCTATATTTTGTGCTCCATGTAAATATGTCTTGAGCCTAACTGTGTTTATCTACCTCATAAATATTGTTCTTATGGTTAACCTTCAAAGCCAAGATGCCAGCTCAGTGCTAGGTGAAGAAGTTGGAGTTTAAGTCCCCATTCATTTGAGCACTATTAGAGTTTATTTTGCTTTCACCTACTCACACTTTCTCTCCATGTGCATATGTATGTATGTTTGTATGTAAGTGTGTATGTGTGTATATATATGCATGCATGTATGTACGTATGTGTGTGTATGTATGTGTGTGTATATGTATGTATATATTTGTTGGTGGGCAAGAAGCTAGCTGTGACGGTAAAAAAGCTTGCTTCCCAACCATGCGGTCTTGGGCTCAGTTCCATAGTGTGTCACTTTGGGCAAACATCTTCTGCTATATCCTTGGGCTCAGCAAAACCTTGTGAGTGAATTTGGTAGTTGGAAACTGAAAGAAGCCTGTTGTGTATGTGTGTGAGAGTGTGTGTTTGAGAGAGAGAGAGAGAGAGTGTGTGTGTGTGTGTGTGTCTTTCTGTTTGTGTTGTGTTTGTCCCCCAACATCCCTTGCCAACTAATGTTGGTTTGTTCATATCCATGTAACTTAGCAGTCTGAGCCAAGAGACTGATAGAATAAGCACCAGACTTCAAAAAAATAAATGAGGTTTTGGAACAATTTGTTTCACTAAACCCCTTCAAGGCAGTGCCCCAGCATGGCCGCAATCCAATGATTGAAACACGATAAACACACAAATACATATACATATATATATATATGTGCGTGTGTGTGTGTGTATGAATATATATATATATATATGTACATATATATATATATATATATAGAGAGAGAGAGAGAGAGAGAAGAGAGAGAGAGAGAGAGAGAGAGAGAGAAGAGAGAGAGAGAGAGAGAGAGAGAGAGAAGAGAGAGAGAGAGAGAACAGCAGTATAGGTTCACCAAAAGCTGCTCTGTATTCATTCATATCTTGTTATCTTCAACTGCGAAGGTAAACATATACACATACAAGGATTGGTATGTATACCATAACTCTTGTAGCTTCTCTCCTGGCATCATCCACATCAAATATTTTTCCATCTATGTTCCACTGCATATCTAGGAGTCTACAACAAACTGACACCACTAATGCTACTAATACAATCACCACCACCACCACTACTACTACTATCATCATCGTCATCATCACAACTACTATTACTACTGCTAATTCTAATAAAGGCATACCTCAACTTACGTCGGCAATCGGTTCCTAGAAATGCGACTGAACACGAAAAACATGACGCGAAAAAGACGTTTTAAAAACTCAATTAGCTTGTGTGATTTAATAAATGATTTGGGCGAAGGTAAAGAATATGCACAGCCGGTTTTTAGAGTTAGGGTTTAGGATTAGGATTAGGGGTTAGAATTAGGGTTTTGTTACACCGAAAACGGGTGGTGTACGTATTTTTTACCTCCGCCAGCATTTGTACATATTTTCACATGTATTTCATTTCATTTTTTCCAATCCAATATTATTTTTTTTGGGGGGGGGGGTTAAATACTCTGAAGTTGGAGTTTATTTTTTTATTTAATTATAACATTAATTTCTTTAATAAAAGAAAGAAAAAAACGACGTGAAGTCGAAAAAGACGCAAGTCGGAACGACGTAAATTGAGGTATGCCTGTTGTAACATCGGTTTTAGTCAACATGTATATATATAAAGAAATGCGTGTCAAAATGTGTGTCTCTGAGATGCTGTTGACAATGTAAAAATATTTTATGCATTAATTATACATAGGTAAAAGAAAGAAAAAACATTACTTGTGTAGTGCGTTACTAATTAACGGGTGTATATTAGGATATTTTTGCCTCGCAGCGAAATGTAAACATGTGTAAGAAAATAATTTATAGTTTTTTATACATTTTCTCCTTTAGTGTGTATAATTCTATAATTGCATGCATGAGAGTCTACATGTTTCTCCGGGTAAACATGTGGCTGTGAGTGAGTGAGCGTATGTATGTCTATGTATAGAAACGTATGTGTTTATCTGTATGTGTGAGTGTGTGAATCTTCACATGTGTCTGTATACGCGTGTGCATATGTGAGTAAGCATGTGTGGGTTTATATATATATAAATGTATGGGTGTATTTGTGTAAACTGTGTGTGTGTGTCTGTCAGTTTTCCATGTCTGTCTATAAACGTATGTACATGTATTTGCACGTGTCTCACTACAAAGGTAGTGCGTGCGCGTGTGTGTGTATATATATATATATATAGCGCAAACAGGTGTGTGTGAGTGTATAAACGTATATATTAGTGTCTATAAACATATATATATATATATATCAATGTAAACAGCTATGTATGTGTGCCTGTAAACATAAATGTAAACACGTATATGTGTGTGTGTTACACTGATATATATATATATATATATATATATATATATATATATTAGCATAAACAGGTGTGTGTATATTTATGCCAGGTACGTGTGTGTAGCAATCGCGGCAGCAAAGGGGTGGGGGAAACGAAGGACTGCTTTGAAGTAAACCCGGCGGGGAGTTGGGTTAAAACCAAGCTGAAACAGGTAAACATATAACGCAATACAAAACATACAGCTAAGACCTCTCTGCAGCCAACGAAGTCGCTTCTACGTGGTATCTCGATATACTAGAAATAACAGGCAAATTTTCCTCAAATCACACTACTCTCTTCAAAACAGAAAGGAAATAATACATTGGACAGTGCTGATTAATATACAAAAGAACTGGATGGTCATGGCCGGAAAGCCTTTGATTATAAGACTGTTCCAGCTGTGTAGGCCTGGGTTAAAACCGCAATACACGAAGGGGGTCCTTTTTCGAGAAGTGGGCCGCATGAGACAAAGTTTATCATCAGGCGGCTCGCACTATAAAAGTATACAAAACTGAAAATAATTTTTCGTTAGGTTTGCCATTCAGAATTCCCAGACTGGCCTCAGATTTCCCATGACTGGCCTACGGGTTGTCCATAGACTGTTGCTAGAAATAACAGCTCAATTTCCCTCAAATCACACCATATCGTCTTTGGAAAGAAACCATAAACAGGATAGCGTAATCTTAGATATACATGCATGGAAGAAGAGGAAATATGGTATGGCCACATTTGGAACGACTTTAAACGTAGATCTGTCGGCTCTATCTGAGCTAACTTAGGGGATTAGTCTAAAACAACCCCCAAATAATCCCAAGTCATAATCTTTTTTTTTTTTTTTTTTTTTACCAATTTCCCCATGTCTGTGTCGTCGTTGTCATTTCATAAAATATTCTGCTTCGTCGTACGCTGTCGTCCGGAATTTTGCCGGATTGGATGCAGCAATGAATGGAATGGAATTGAACTGAATGAAAAAAAGAACGAATGAAATAGAATGAAAGAAAATGTAATGGTGTGTTTAAATGAATGGAGTGGATGAAAGATAAGGAAGAAAAACGAAAGAACCAAAGGGCGTTGGAATAAGAACAACAATAACAACAACAACCGAACAGACAAAACACAAACACACAAACATATACCCACAAACACACGCATGTAAAGAGAGAGAATTATCTCACTCACATACATGTCGACACGTAGAGATATACACACAGATATACAAACACACATACATCTAGTGACATATACACATACTTCCAGCGACATACTGACATACATACAAACACACGCACGCATACATACATAACACACACACACACATACATAACACACACACACAAAACGGACCTTGATAAAAAACTCCACCGATCTTTCCACCCCACCCCTTTCCCCATTTACCCACCCCACCCCTCCGTTACCTTGGATTT
>NC_069001.1:3160869-3163188 GCF_001194135.2 Octopus bimaculoides
ATCTTTCCACCCCACCCCTTTCCCCATTTACCCACCCCACCCCTCCGTTACCTTGGATTTCGCTGACTCTTGGATGCCGAGTGACCTTGTTCCATGTGAGACTGGCCACTTTAGCCTCTGATGATAGTCCACAGTCCAGCGGTAAAGACACAGAGTACATGCTGCCATGGCCAACGAATTTCTTGAGAGAAATGGTAACAAGAGACGATAGTCGTGGCGGTGATGGTGGTAGATGATGGTGGTAGCTGATGATGGTGGTGCTGCGGACGTTACCGATGAAGGAACGTGTGTGTGTCTATGTGCGTGTGTGTGTGCGTGAACATGTCTGGAAGTTTGTGTGTATGTGAATGTATTTACATATCTCAATCTAACAGCTCTCTAGTTCCCTCTCTCTCTCTCTTTATGTATGTATCTGCATGTGTAACAGGAAGTATGTGTGTGCAGAAATGTGACGAGATGTGTGAGTGTATGTATATATATATGTCCGTGTGTCTATATATCTGTATAATACATGTGTGTGTGTTGGTATGTAAGCTGCAGAAGGGAGCATGGGACGATGGAATGAAGTGAAGAGCTTGTACCTTCCGCTGTCACCACCATATCACACACACAGACACACACACACAGAGATAGGCAAACTGACAAACAGATAGATAGATAGATAGATAGATACATACATACATACATACATACATACATACATAGCAACACAGTACTGGGACAGCGAGTTCACGGATAAATAAACAAGTGAGGTTAAATGTATGTTTATTGTGTTCACACATGTAAACATATTGTATTTGCACATAGCGAGACACAAGTGAATGTTTATTGAACGTAAACACTATATACATACACACACACATGTATGTATGTATGTATGTATACACACGCAAACGGACATACACCAGGGTGGAGGTAAAGCGGGGAATATGATTAATTAGAAAGTAAACAATTGGAAATGTGGTGGTGGTGGTAACCATGATAGTGAAAGTGTGATGATGGCGATGGTGGTGATGATGATGGTGGTGGTAGTGGTGGTGGTGACGGTGATGGTGGTAACCATGATAGTGACGGTATGATGATGATGATGATGATGATGGTGGTGTTGATAATGACGCTAATGATGATGACGATGGTTAATAACAGAAGATCCTTATACAAACACTGGAGGAGGGATGAAGGGGAGGGGGCCTCAAACTTGTCTCGCGCGCACACACACACACACATACACAGAGGGTGAAAGAGGGGGTAATTAATGACGAAGGTGGGGCAAGTGTTGCAGGTAAAGCAACAGACGACAGTGAGGATTGTCACACTTCTCCACGCATCCCAATAATGACATCTTTGTATTTGTTGTACGCCACAGCTACCGCCGCCATCGTCATTACATTTGAGTGTCACATCTTCTACTACTACTACTACTACTACTACTACTACTACAGGTAAGAGCCACCACCACCACTACAAATATTACTGTCACCAACAGTCACAGATGAGTGTAACATTTACTACTACTACCACCACTACTACCTCTACTACTACTACTGCTAACACCAACACTTCTACTACTACTACTACAACTATTACTACTACCTCTACTATCATTGCTACTACCACCTCTACTACTACTGCTACTACTGCTACAGGTAAGAACCACCACCACCACCACTACTCCTACTACTACTACTGCTACAGGTAAGAACCACCACCACCACCACCACTACTACTACTACCACCACCACCACTACTACTACCTCTACTACTGCTACCACCAACACTTCTACTACTACAACTATTACTACTACCTCTACTACTATTGCTACTACCACCTCTACTACTACTGCTACTACTACTACTACAACTACTGCTACAACATAACTATTACTGCTTTTACTACTGCGTCTATTATTACTACAGCTGCAACAACATCAAAACTACTACCACTACTACTGCTCCTACCACAACACAAACTACTATCTCAATAGTTCACATAGTGTTGTTATTTCTTTCCAACCAACCCCCTTGCCATCTAGTTGGTTGACCCTGACTGACCAGACCTGTGGTCAATGGTATTCCACCCGTGGCCAATCTCTTTGTGTTTTGTTTTTCTTTTTTTTTTATTCAAACAGGGTATGGTTGTGTGGATAAGAAGCTCGCTTTGCAACCATGTGATTCTGGGTTCAATCCTACAGTATGGGACCTTGGGCAAGTTTCTTTTGCTATAGCCTCAAGCCAACTAATGTCTTGCAAGAAAAATATTTGGTAGATGGAAACTGTGTGGAAGCCTGTAGTGTGTGTGTGTTTGTCTCCCCCCCCCCC
>NC_069001.1:3163232-3164862 GCF_001194135.2 Octopus bimaculoides
TGGCAAAAGAGACTGATAGAATAAGTATCAAACTTTAAAAAAATAAGTCTTAGAGTCTTTATTCATTCGACTAAAAATTCTTTGAGGCAATGCCCCAGCATGGTCACAGTCTAATAGCTGAAACAAGTAAAATATAAAAGATACTAAATCAATCTAATATACCGTTAAACAAATCCATGAGAAACATTCCTATTATTACAAAAGATTTGTTTTCAATAAATAACATTAATAATTTATAATTACAAACGAAGCACAATTTATTGTATATTATAAAAACCATAATTTAATAAATCAGCTTATATAATAACGTATTTAATGGTGAGGCGCATGAATCAGTGGTTACAGCGTTGGGCTGACAATCATGAGGTAATGAGTTCGATTCCTGGACTGGGCTGTGTGTTGTGTTCTTGAGCAAGACACTTTATTTCATGTTGTTCCAGTTCCCACAGCTGTAGAAATGAATTGCAATGTCACCGGTGCCACCGGCACGATGTGAAATAAATCGGTTACACATCCATAATACACAAAATATTTTAACAATTTTTTATACAAGTCCTAATAACATTTAATTATAAAAATGCAATTAGGATTTTTTAAACATCCAATGGCTGGGGGGTGGGGAACACAAGTAAAATAAGAATCAAAGGGGTCTCTAGGCAAAAAATAGTTGAGAAGCCCTGAACCTTTTAAAGCAGTGCCCCAAGATGAGCACTGGAATCGTGGTGATCAACTAACCCCTCCCCTCAAAAGTGACTGAAATGAATAAAAGGTAAAAGGTATGACTAAATTAACTAAATAAACCTCAATCACCAGGGTATTATTAATAAGCCACCATTACCAAACCAAATATTACCAAACTTGTCAACAAACCTCGATTTCATCCTTGGGGTGGGGGTCAATAAAATAAGTACCAGTTGAGCACTGGGGTTATTGTATTTGACTAACCCTGCCCCTCAAATCTGCCAGCCTTGTACCTAAAGTAGAAAGAGTTATTAGTAGTAAACTGCTACAAACAAATATCTCTTAGTTTTAACATGTGACCTTTTCCTTCAACACACACACACACACACACACACACACAAACATACACAACAATTTTTGCAACAGTTTTCATCTTTTATGCTACATTGAAGAACATTCTTTATCTGTGCTTCCAGATTCTGTGTTTTAAATATCAAAGTACTATGTTTAGCAGCACTGCATAAGCTATTGTTTCAAAACAAGATTATTTATCCCTGTTGACATATTGGCAGGATCGTTACTGCACTGGAAGAAGTTTTTTGTAGCATTCATTCCAGCTCTTTAGGTTCCGAGTTCAAAAATCTCACCATAATGAACTTTCTCTTTCATCCTTTTGGGGGTCAATAAAATAAGCACCGGTGAAGCACCGGGCTCAATGTGATCCTCTCGCTCCTCCCCCAAAATTTCAGGTTGTTATTATTATTATTATTATTATCATTATTATTATTATTATTATTATCATTATTATTATTATCATTATTATTATTATTATTATCATTATTATTATTATTATTATTATCATTATTATCATTATCATTATTATTATCATTATTATTATTATTATTATCATCATTATTATTATTATTATTATCATTATTATTATTATTAT
>NC_069001.1:3165415-3167975 GCF_001194135.2 Octopus bimaculoides
AGGTTGTTATTATTATTATTATTATTATCATTATTATTATTATTATTATTATCATTATTATTATTATCATTATTATTATTATTATTATCATTATTATTATTATTATTATTATTATTATCATTATTATTATTATTATCATTATTATTATTATTATCATTATTATTATTATTATTATTATTATTATTATTATTTCATTCATGCACAACAATGGTGGTGGTAGTAGTAGAAATAATGGGGTGAGCAGGCAGAATCCCCAGAACACTCAGACAAAATGCTCAGCCGTTCCATCCATAGACCAGGTCAACTTGAACACAGGTCATCATAACCAACAGAGGGGCCAGTTGATAGGGTTAGGGTTAGGGTTAGTTGCATTGTACGTTTTAGCGTTGAGTCTGTGACTGCTAAGAACATATTCTTTGCAGATTGTATTATTGTAATCTGTGGCAATTGTTTATGAAACACGAGTTGTAAGTTGTTGATGCTGTGTTTAGATGAGTTGGTTAGATGGCATTGAATGTCAATTATGTAAGAGGGTACATTATTGGGTGGCCACTATGTAGAATACACGTTGTCTGGGTTGTATTACATTTGTCTTAGCACTTGAAGGTGGTGCTTTGAAGCGAATGTGTTGTATAGACCAATGCTTCTCAAACTATCTGATGCGGTGCACTGGCAATTTTTTTTTTTCCAGTGTGCCAGAGACCGATAATATTTCTAAATAATATTAATTTAAACCGGAAACAATATATATAATGAATAAGGCAGCAAACTGGCAAAAATGTTAACCCACCGGGCAAAATGCTTAGCGGTATTTCGTTTGTCTTTACATTCTGAGTTCAAATTCCGATGAAGTCGACTTTGTCTTATATCCTTTCAGGGTCGATAAAATAAGTACCAGTTGTGTACTGGGGATCGACTAGCCCCCTCCCTTGAAATTGCTAGCCTTGTGCCAAAATTTGAAACTATTCCTACTAGTACTGCTGCTGCTTCTGTTGCTGCTACTACTACTATTGTTATTATTATTATTACATATCTCCACAGAGATTGCAGATAAGACTGCTAAAGAAAAGCCTGTTAACAAAAGTGACATGATAGATTCCACACAAGTTAATCAGACTCCTGTCATACATCTTATCATTGCTTAGACAACAACTAGTCTGAAATAACAGACAATAATAATAGTAATAGTCCTTGATCGGAAGGATAACGATGACAACAATGATTTGGTGGTGGTGGTGGTGGCGGCGGTGGCGGTGGTGGTGGTGAACATGATTTTGATAGATGTGGTTATTACTACTGATAATAGTGGTGACTGTAGGTGATCATAAAGATGTGTATGTATGCATGTATGTTTGTAATGTATGTATGAGTGTGTGTGTGTATAACAGAGTGGTTATATGCATTTATATATATATATATATTGATGTTTGTGTGTATCCAGACATAAAATAAACACACATACACTCATATACACACAAGAGTCAACACACAGACCTGATAGAAAGAGCAACTGATTTCCTTTCAAATAACAATTGAGAGTAGTTAAATAAATAACAGGTGTCTTGTCACAAGGAGAACATTTTGGATGAGGTAGTCTTCAATAATAGACATGCAACAAAATGGCTTCGTCAGGAATGTCTTCGGTCATAACAGACATTATAAATAAGGCAAGGCTGATCAAGAATTGACCACCAACATATATATATATATATATAATCAATGTTGTCTGAACAGGTGGATGGTGCGCTATGCATCAGGTGTTGAAGTGATTGCAGAGTAACATGAGATGAAGTGTTTTGCTCAAGAACACAAAGTACCACCCAGTCTAGGAATTGAAACTATGATCTTGCAATTGTGAGTACCACACCTTAACCACTAGGCCATGCACCCTCACACACACACACACACACAAACAGACAGGTGCAAACATACACCTATACACACTATGCACAGCATAAGAATGTATATATATATATACACAGCCATAAGAAACTGGAAACTGAGGCAGACAAGAATAATGTCTTCGCCAGTCTTTCAAAGTGTGTCTATGTGTGAACACGTGGGTATATATGTGTATGTATGTGTGTGTCTGTGTTCATGCATGTGTATATGTATGCACATTTGTGTATGAATGTGTGTTTATATATATGTGCATGTGTGTGTATGCATGTATGTATGAGCATGTGTACATTTATTTGTGTGTGTGTGTATATATATATATATATATATATATATAATGTATACATATGCATACATATATTACACACATACATAGACATACACACGCATATACATATATAAAGATACACATGATTGTCAATGAGTGTGTGTGTGTGGGTAACATCAACCATTCTGCCACTCCTGTCAACATAATTAATAAGACAAAGATTAATATTATAGATTGTGTTCGTTAATTAAAAGGTAGAGAACACTGAATACACACCACCACCATCAACACCACCACCATCAACACCACCACTACAGCCATCATCATCATCACCACCAACAACACTACCACTACTATTTTCTATTATTATTATTATTATTATTATTAACTCCA
>NC_069001.1:3168393-3170326 GCF_001194135.2 Octopus bimaculoides
ATATATATATATATATATATATATATATATATATATATATATATATAAACAGAAAAACACATATATGCAGATAAACGTATATACACTCATTTAGCAATAAACACACACACACACACACGTATTTTTTAGGAAACATCAAGAAAACACAGGAAATATTTTGGCAAAAAGTCAGATTGAAAAATGCATTAATATAATGGTAATAGACATAGGTGATGATGATGTGGAAGTTGTTGTGGTTGGTGGTAGTGGTGGTGGTATTGGGGGGAGGGGAGTTGATGGTGGTGGTGGTGGTGGTGGTGAAGACGGTGAGTAATAATGGTTGGATGTGATGACAGCAACAATAATAAAGACATTGATGACAATGATGATAAAGACCACAACAAAAATGATGATGACGATGATGGTGATGACAGTAGTAGTAGTAGTAGTAGTAGGTAGTGATGAATAATCAGTATGGTTGTGATGATGATGATGATGTCAATGATGATGAAAGTGTTCTTGTAGTTGATAGTGATCATGATTGTGATGATATGGTCATGATGATGATGATGGCAGTGATGATAACGATGGTGATGATGATGATAATGATGATGATGGTAGTGATGAAGGTAGTGGTGATGATGATGATGGTGGTGGTGGTGGTGGTGGTGGTGGTGATGGTAGTTGGTAATAAATATAGTTATATTTCATGTGAGAATTGAATTTAAGAGGTTAAAAGCCTGAGCCAATTTATTCTAAATAACTTAACCCCCAAGCCCCAACCATTACCTAACTACGTCCCCTTCAATTTGCCAACATATCAAAATCATGAGAACCTACCTTTGCCATATCACCCCTCTTTTCACACAATTTGTCCCACTTAAAGTATATCACAATAGCAAGAGAGCTTCTACATGGCTTCTATATTTGCTAGAAATAAAAGCTAAATCTCCTCAAAATTACACTCTGTTGATTTAAACAAAGAAGGGCAACCATTAGATAATGTATTTCTCTGAGATACAAAGGATACAGGATGGCCACAGCTGGAACACTTTTGATCAGAGGTCAGGCTGGATCAGGGCTAATTTGGGACTAAACAGCAACAACCTACCCCAGCAACCTCCATGTCACACCCTCTACTTTATCCACCCACCTACCCACCGACCACAACTTTGACCCAACAAACTTACCCCCTCCCCGTCCACAAGTCCAACTTCACTCCACCACTCCTATCCATCCATCCCACACCTCCATCTTGCCTCATCCACTTTCAGAATGCAACACCACACATCTACCCTCATATCACCACCTGATTCCATCTACATGTGCCATGCCACCACCCCTTCCAATCCCACCCCACCCCACAAATCCATCCACCCTTCTCACCCCAATTAATTTAAGTGTTTCCACAACACTACAGTGCCACCCTATCACTCATCTTGTCCTACCCCTGCCCCATCTGCATACCCTACTACACCATTCCACCCACCGTCCCACACTGCCACCACCACCACCACCACAGCTACCCTCATATGACAGCATGCCCCACCCCATCACCCAACCTCTCCTAACCCTACCACCCCTCCAACTCCCAACCAATCACCTGTCATTTCAAATAGTTGGGGATTGAATTTGCAAATCCACTCTCACCCCATCTACCTACCCTGTCCTGCCCCATCACCCATCCCACTTCCATGCCATCAACCATCCTACACCACACCATCCCATTCCACTCATCCCAATCCAGGTGTATACCCATCCTACCCTCTAACCACCATCACACAGCTCCCCACCCCACAGCTCCCCACCCCACCAATCTATAAGTCTTTAAACAAACAAAAAAATCAATGCATTCTACAATTGTGTCTAAAAACAATAAAACAGACTTCTTAATATTTCTGGCTTTGGTTGGTTTCTTTCTGGGTGGCTGGCAGAGTAGATGGCTGGGTGGTTG
>NC_069001.1:3171117-3171694 GCF_001194135.2 Octopus bimaculoides
GTGTGTGAATATATTATATATATATATATATATATGTAATATATATTATATGTATATTACATAGATATCATGTATATATTACATATGGCTGTGCATGTATATACACATAAAGAGATGGGTATATGTATGTATACATCTATGCATAAAG
The DNA here is from genome assembly GCF_001194135.2 of Octopus bimaculoides. NCBI lineage: Eukaryota > Metazoa > Mollusca > Cephalopoda > Octopoda > Octopodidae > Octopus > Octopus bimaculoides. The sequence goes on from NC_069001.1 coordinate 3,171,266, forward strand.
AGATATGTATATGTGTGTATGCATATACATATATAAGCACATATAGATAGATAGATAGATAGATAGATAGATAGACAGGGAGAGAGAGAGAGTGACAGAAAGACAGCTGAAGGAAAAGTGAGATAAAGAGAGACAAAAGGAAGTCTAATACTTGGAAGTTTCAAGTATTCAAAGTATAATGGTTTACATTTAAAGTTCCTCTACTTGAAAGAAATATCCGACATTAGATATATAAAATGTCCATAATAGATTCCGTTTCTTATTACCAGTTTTGGAGAGATGGGTAGGATGATTAATAAATAGAGAGAGATAGAGAGATAGCTAGATACCTAGGCAGACAGTGACATGGATAGATAGATAGACAGGCACATAAATAAACTAAAGAAAGAAAGAAAGATAGATAGATAGATAGATAGATAGATAGATAGA
>NC_069001.1:3171704-3172596 GCF_001194135.2 Octopus bimaculoides
TGTGTGCGTGTTTGTGTGTGTGTGTGTGTGTGTGTGTGTGTGTGTGTGTTGAAATATGTATATGTATGTGTGAAAAATGTGAGAGTATAAGAAATGAGCCTTATATATTAGTATTGATATAAAACATCTTAAGAGGATATGCTTAATTAGGCATCTAAGAGTGGGAAAAGTAACGAGAAGAATTGACTTACCAAATGAGTCATTTTCAGACCCGAGAGAGTTAGTGAAATCCATATTGATGCTGGATGTGAAGGGAAAATTCCCTTCCCAACAGACAAAGGCAACAATCTGGGAGATATCCAGAATGGTTGAATATCCCGAATTGGAAGCAGATATGTTTTATATCTGACATCTATGAGTCATCCATGTGAAAGAAGTATCAAACATCATCTGGTATGTAAAACTGAGTTCAATCTTGGGAAGAAGAACTCGATTCTTATAGGTATAAAAGTCATCAGTTTGGAGAAATATAGCCAGAGGTTTAATCCCCAGGAGGTGAAGTTTATAAGTATCATTGATATATAAGCTTTATGATTTAATTAGCCTCAAAGAAGATTTCATAAATGGTAGGGGAGAAAAAGTCGAGTCCAATCAAAAAGGAATTTTTTCTACTGATGTAAATACAATGAGAAGATTGATTGCAGATTTCGTGTGTGTGTGTGTGTGAATATATTATATATATATATATATATATGTAATATATATTATATGTATATTACATAGATATCATGTATATATTACATATGGCTGTGCATGTATATACACATAAAGAGATGGGTATATGTATGTATACATCTATGCATAAAGAGATATGTATATGTGTGTATGCATATACATATATAAGCACATATAGATAGATAGATAGATAGATAGATAGATAGACAGGGAGAGA
>NC_069001.1:3173066-3173717 GCF_001194135.2 Octopus bimaculoides
ATAGATAGATAGATAGATAGATAGATAGATAGATAGATAGATAGATAGATAGATAGATAAACAGACAGATAAATGGGATGAGTTCAAAACTTAGCTACACTTGAGTTTGGATTTTTTTTTTTTTTTGTTCTTGAAGAGATTCTACGACAGAGAGATGGAGGCTATGTTATTCCTTACAGCAACCAGGAACTACACAAGAATCTTTCTTTCAGTAAACTAAATTCTCATTGAAGTTCTTCCATCATCAAAAAAGATGGAAAGAAACTATGACACATATTACCTCACACTTCTTTTCACACTTCTCTAATGCACACACACACACACACACACACACACACACACACACACACACACACACACACACACACACACACTCAGATACATATATATGCACACACAACACAAACACATAAACATACACACACACAAAAACACACACTGAAAGACATAATTATACATACACACATACAAACATGCATGTACATACACAAACATACACACATAAAAACAGTCTCACACACATACACATATAAGCAGACACAAAAATACATTCACACACCCATAAACATGCAAACACGCACACACAACACACACACACACACACACACACACACACACACACACACACACACACACACACACACACACACA
>NC_069001.1:3174284-3181117 GCF_001194135.2 Octopus bimaculoides
ATATATATATATATATATATACACATACACATATATACATACACACATACATATATGTGTGTACATACATACATACATACCTACATACACACACAGATATCAAAACATGAAAAACCTCACAACTGGGAACTTCCACAGAAACAGTGATGTTGATAGGCTCTACTTAAGAATAAACGAAGGTGGTAGAGGCCCGAGATCAGAGCAGACAGCCTTCAAATGCTGTATGGTATCACTCAGGCAGCTCCTCCTGAACAACATTCAGGGAGGCACATTGTCTGTCTTGCTATTTGTGCCTTGTGACTCATTTTGTGATACAGAAAATTTTGAAAGGAAGGGTTTGTGGAATACAGAGGATGGACAATAAGATGCTTACTGGCTGATCTAGACTGAGCTGACAATTTGGAACATCAGAAGACATGCAACTCATATTGTCTAGTTTAATAAAAGAGGGAAACATGGCTGGTCTGGTTATTAAATGTTCAAAGATGGAAATGATGAATATAAATTATGCGAATCCATCGAATTGCAATATAGAAGGAAGTACGATATATACCACGGGTCATTTCAAATAGTTGGGGATTGAATTTGCAAATCATAGCTCACTTGCTTTAAGAGTTTAGGGGAAGAAATGAAATACAGAACAAGCAGTGGTCACATTAAAATTTATATGGAAGTTTGTCTCTCAACACATGTGAAGGGGAAAATTTATACATCCTTGTTCAGGCCAATATTACTTTACGGCCCCTAGTTTTGGTTCACTGCATCTGATGCTAAATTCTTAACTGTCAACACTCACACGAAGATTAAAATCTATACATCCTTGTTAAGACAGACTTTACATTATAGACTTCAATCTTCACTCACTTTATTTGATGCTAAATTCTTGAATATCAACAAATACTGAGGCAAAAATTTATGCATCTTTGTTAAGATTAATGTTATTTTATGGCACACAGTTTTGGTGTCATCATTTTGTCATTCATACCACTTATGCTGGGGTATATTTTACCATTTAAGTGAATACATTTAACACAATGTCTTTTTCCAGTGTGTGTTTGTGTGTGTTTTCCATTATGCAACTACAAATGATTATTCTTGAAGCTCTGTGTGTTTGTTTAATTTTTGCATTATCTGTTCTCTGGGTTTTTTGGGGTTTTTTTCTCCCTCCAACATCCTTTTTCAAAACGTTTTATGTTTTCAAATAATTTGAGGAGAGGACATGTTTGTTTATATTACGGAGGCTACTACAGCACCACCATGATGAAAGCACCTCTTCCCGTTACTCGTGAAGCAGCCATCTTGTAATGCAAGCAAACACTGCAAATGGCAACGTAGGCAGTCAAATAATATGATATCTAGTCAAATGTATATTTTTTTCACCCCAGGGAAATGGGATGAAATTTTAATTTAAATGCTTTTGTTAATATTCTGAAACTGGAAATAGGGAGGTGGGGGGGGGCGATTCTTTTCTTTTTCATTCCCCATAAACAATCATGGTATAATCCATTTTTGCGGGTAGGGATGGGGAAGTTCTGAGAAGTATAATATTCATAGCAAACTTAATAATCCTTTTGTTATTGGGCACAAGGGCTCATATATACAATATGGAATATGTTATACATAAACAGCAACAAAATGATGCAGAAATGATGGATGGATGGATGGATGGATATTGACTTGAGACAGACAGACAGATAGATAGATACATCTACATATATATATACACATAGGCACAGATATGACTGTGTTTAAGAAATTCACTTCCCAACCATACAGTTTTAACTTTAGTCACATTGAATGACATAAAAACATAATTCAGTATGTTATATAACTGGTTAAAAATTCAATACACCAAACAAATAAGGGCAACCCACCCATACAGGGGAGTGAAGCCATCACTATTGTGACTCTATAGTACTTCTTTCCGACTTACAGAAAAGAAGAAAAAAACTGCACTTAATTATCCAACTACACTTAAAATATGGAAGAATGTGTTACTAATTTCACTATTTAGTGGAACATACTCAAAGAATGTAGACCATACAGAAATGTGTATAAAGATGTAGGTTATGTATAGCTGAGAAAAGTCTCAAATTCAGAAACTTAAATAAATCTGTAAATTTTCTGAATGCAAGATCAGAAATCTTTGATTAATGTTGCCATTTTGACAAGTATCTTCTAAAAACTAGAATATCATGCCAGCAACTGATTAAAGATTGCACACTCTTTTTATTTTATAACTGTACACATTCTCTTACATTTCTACGTATCTGTATAAATCAATACTAAAATACCCCTCTCTCTAGTTTTCCCCTTCAGATGAAATGCATTAAGCAAAGTGTATGTATGTATGTATGTATGTACACGTGTATATGTGCATTTCAAAGTATAAACTTTACAATATATATACTGAGTACTTTTTCACATTTGTAAATACAAAAACATCTATCTATCTATCTCTCCATATATATATATATATATATATATGCGGTTAACACAACCTCACCATTTACTGACATATATATATATATATATATATATATATATATATTATACAGACATACACACACACACACAGACATACATCTATGTACATACTCTCAGTCATCTACACATAGACACACGCACACAGCTATACATATATACAATGTGATTTACTTAACCAGTGTCACTTTACCAATTTCTGTGAAGGTGCAATGGTAGAACTGCTGTAACAGCAATACATTCTTGGACACTAACTACTGACTTTTACAAAAGTGAAACCAAATACTTTAAGTGCAATTCCTCATGTAGAGAAATATGGTAAAATACTATATTCCAAGAGACAAAGAAGGAAAGTAGCAAGAAAAAAAAAAATCTTCAAAATTTTTTTGGGAAAAAACCCCCCCAAAAAATCTAAAAAAGAAAACTCTTTTTCTTCATATAAAATCTATGCAACTAAAGAACATCAGTAAAGATGTCTTTTTAAAAATCAGTAATTTCACTGTTAGAGTTAGCAAAAAATAATAGGTTAACAGACTATTCACCCAACTTAGATGAAGACAGTACACATAGACATACGAGCACTTACATGCTGTTGTTGTTGTTGTTGCTGCTGTCATTCAGGCTCAGATTCTATGGAATCTATATACATATCAACTCTGCTGTCACTAACTCTCTCTCTCTCTTCTTTTTCTTTTCTTCTTCTTCGTCCCTCTCCTTTGCCCGCATCCTTTTTTTTCCCATTAATGTTGTTGTTGCTGCCAATACTTGAAATGATGTTTTGCTTAAAGAAAAAAGTCTGGTGTACAGGAGATTGCCCTAATATACAAATGTTAATAATACCTGTAAGTGCTTTTTCCACTCGCTTTTGTGAATGGAGCCTTGGCCAGGAAGAACTGAGGTCATCAGATGGTATCCAACATTCATCGGGTGTTTCAACCCCGAACCATAACATCCTCCTGTTGGTGAGTCAGCAGAGATGGCCAAGTTACTGTCACCTGTGCCGACCCACCTCACAAGGCCTTGGTTGACCCAGGATTATAGATGATGACACTTGCCCAATATGCCACACACACACAAATAAATATGTATATGTATGTTTTACATACTAGAAAAGTAGTTTTAAGCACTTTATCCTTTGTTTTCTATATACACCCATCAATTTCAATCTCAACGGAAAAAAACTTTGTCTTTTCGGCTACAAATACCAAAACACAATGTGTCTCAAAAGGGTTAAGAAATCCTAATTGCATTTTTATAATTAAACAATATTAGGAATTCTATCGAAAAAATTGTTAAAATATTTTGTGTAGCGTTGAAATATAACCAATTTATTGCTCATAGATTTTAACAACAAAATCTTATATGGAACCCTACAATAGACCCCCCCAAGGGACATATAGACCCCCAAGGGACATATAGACCCCCACGGGGTCTATACATGGGGGTGGTGTACTCATGCTAACATGTATAAATCTGTGTTGAGTTACGTCCCTTTATATCAAATGTTTAACTTAACAGTTCAATAAATGGAAGTCGCTAAAATAAGGTAGAGAGAATGATCAATATGTTCAACGACTCGATAAAAAGAATGCAAAAGACTGTGAAGGAAGTGCCCCAGCATGGTCGTGATCCAATGACTGAAACCAGTAAAAGAAAAAAATAATGCATAACAAAAAAGACAAAAAAGGAAAGATTCACATGAAAAATAAATTCTTTAAATTAGAGAAAACGTATTTAATTTTTTTTTTTTTTTTTGTGATATCCGACAAGGATTGTAAGGGAGGTAACCCTGGATAACTTCATCGCAACTGAGCTTCAATCTGTCAATGATTCCAACAAATGTTTCTTTTATTCGTTTCAGTAATTGACCTGAGGCCATACTGGAGCACCACTTTCTTTTATAAGAGTGTAGAAGTCATTTAGATTGACCCTTCCACTGCCACCCTAATCAGTACTCAGCGCTGGATGAACCATTAAACAAAATGAACATGTACTTAGGGCATCAAGAGAAGAGGGGAACATCACAGAAATGGTAAATGGTTTATGGCACAAAAGAAATCACTATAAATTTACTAAAATGATATTCCGTTAGCACGCTGGGGAAAAAAAATGCTTATCTGCATTTTCTTCATCTTTACATTCTAAGTTCAAACGCTGCTAAGGGCAGCAAACTGGCAGAATTGTTAGCATGCTGACCAAAATGCTGCTAAGCATTTCTCCCATCTTTACATTCTGAGTTCAAATTCCACCAGGGTCAACTTTACCTTTCATCCTTTTGGGGTCGATAAAATAATTACTAGCTGAACACTGGGGTCAATATAATCAACTTACCCCTCCCTCAAAATTGCTGACTTTTTACCAAAATGTAAAACCATTATCATTATTATTATTATTATTATTATTATTATTATTATTATTATTATTATTCATATACACTCGACACATTAAACTGTTGGAAAAGAAAAAAATCCTAACCTCGGGCTATGACAAGTAGACTTAGATGCCAAGAACCCTCTTAAGTACCCTAGTTGTCCCCTAATAACACTGTTTTCTGCAGCTGTACTAAACTAGGTTTTATACCTATTTCCTTTATCCATCTGTTTAGATCCTTTAGGGTATTATTATTATTATCATTATTATTATTATTATTATTATTATTATTATTATTAAGGCAGTGGCAGTGATCTGGCAGAATTGTGAACATGCTGGACCATATTTTTTCTAGCTTTACAATCTGAGTTCGAAATGCCACCAGGGTGAACTTAGCCATTCATCCTTTTGCGGGGTCAAGGAAAAGAGGTACTAGTTGAGCACTGGGGGGGGGGGGAGTGATGTAATAGACCCCACCCCCCAGTAACAGGAACCAATGAACCAGAGGGGCAGCACCAAACTCCACTGTCTGCTTTGGCATGGTTTCTGCTGCAGCTGAATGTCTGACAGAGCAAAAATGGGTTTAAGCTGGAGGCTGATGAGTAGCGGACAGAGAACTGGTGATTGATGAGGAGCAGAGACAGGAATAGTATTAGTGGTACGTATGAGAGAGGGGTGCGAGAGACAGAAAGAGACGGTGGGGGGAGTGAAACAGACAGGCAGACTGACGGACAGTTAGACAGACAGCCAGAATGATTACAAGGCATCAGTGAATGAAAGCATAACTACAAGGCAAATAGCTGTCTCTGATACTCTATAGTGTGTATGTGGGTGTGTGTGTGTGTGTGTGTGTGTGTGTGTGTGTGGTAATGTGTGCGTATGTGTATGGTAGTGTATGTATGATTGCATATGGCAATGTGTGTATGGCAGTTGTTTATGTTTGTATTATATGTGCATGGCTGTGTACATGTGTATATATGTGTGTAACACACTAATGTATATGCATGTATATGGTTATGTGTGTGTGTGCATAGTTGTATGAGTATGGTTATATGTATGTGCATAAATCATTATGAGTGTATGCACTTAGTAGTGTGTGTATGGCAGTGTATGTGTGCGTGTATACGGGCTAGGTGTCCGAATGTATGATTGTTTATATATGTGTATACTTGTATGTGTGTGTATGTTCAAATGTATGGCTGTTTATACATGTTTATACTTAGATGCGTGTGTGTGTGTGTGTACATGCACTATTCCTGGAGTGTGGGCACTTGCCTTCTGTGACCCCTTCACTTCCTTCTCCCTATACATTCACACAAATGTATTTATTTGGTAATGGTTCCAGTGATGATGGAAGTGGTCCTTGTCATGGTTGAGCAGTCACAGTTATGGAGGGGAGGCGTAATCATAGTGGTGGTGGTGGTGGTGGTGGTGGTGGTAATAGTGTTGGATGATAGTATAAGTTGTGGTGGAGGTGGTGGTAGTGGTGGTGGTGGCAGTGGTCATCTTCGTTGTTGTTGTTGTTGTCATCATCACCATGGTGGTGGCAGCGATAGTGGCGTTGGTGACAGAGATGATGATGATGATGATGATGATGATGGCAATTCTAATAATAATTGATGGTGACGGTAATGATGAAGGGGGAGGGGCAGTTTTAGTGGTGGTGGTGGTGGCGGTAGTGGTGACTGGTGGTGTTGGCAGTGGTTACAGCAGCTGCAGCACCAGCAGCAGAAAATAGTAATAGAATCAGCAGCAACAGTAGTAGTAGTAGTAGTAGTAGTAGTAGTAGTAGTAGTAGTAATGTTGGCAATGGTTCTAAAAGACTCATCTCATCCACTTCAAGAGAATTAGATAAATGGCAGCAGAGAATAACATTTTCATAATTCAACCATAGACATTTCATTTAATTTTCATTGATTTTTAGCATTTGTTTTTTTTATTATTTTTGAGTTTATTTTTACATTTTTAATTTTAAATTT
>NC_069001.1:3181307-3183511 GCF_001194135.2 Octopus bimaculoides
GTTGTTTGAAACTAAGAGTCTGTTACACCAAGTATATACACACGTGTGTGTATATATATATCATCATCATCATCATCGTTTAACGTCCACTTTCCATGCTAGCATGGGTTGGACGATTTGACTGAGGACTGGTGATTTGGCAGAGTTTCTACAGCTGGATGCTCTTCCTAACGCCAACCACTCCGAGAGTGTGTGTATGTATATATATATATATATATATATATAGTTGCAGGCATAGCTGTGTGGTTAAAAGTTTGCCTCCAGCCACATGGTTCCAAGTTCAGTCCCATTACATGGCCTCAATAACCTCAAGCCAACCAAAGCCTTGTGAGTAGATTTGGTAGGTGGAAACTGAAAGAAGCCTGTTGTGTGTGTATGTATGTATCTATGTGTGTGTCTTTGTGCTTGTATTCCACTACTGCTTGACAACTAATGTTCACTTGTTTATGTCCTGTAAGTTAACTTAGTGGTTCGGCAAGAAAGATTGATAGAATGATCATCAGGCTTTAAAAAAAAAAAAAAGTGCTGGGGTTGATTTATTCAACTACTTCCCTTCAAGGTGGTGCTCCAGCATGGCTGCAATGCAATGCCTGAAACTAGTAAAAGATGAAAAAACATCAGATCATATTAGCTGCATTTCTCTCCAGTCTTCGCACATCCTCTGCATTCAGGGACCACATCTCACTGCCATGAAGCATAGCTGTCCGTACACAGACTTCTTACAATCTGTCTTTCACTCTGAGGGAGAGGCACTTTGTTACCAACAAAGATAAAAGTTCTCTCAACTTTTCATATCTGGTTCTTATTAAGGCAACTATACTTCCAGAGAAACCTCCTCTACTGTTAATTTGGTTACCTAAGTAATGTTAACCATCTACTACCTCTAAGGATCCTCCTAGTCATTGAGGAAATCTATTTTCCATACATTTTTACAGTTTATTGTATCTGCATATCTGCCCCACACAAAGACTACTTTCTCTGTTAACCTTCCTGTGATTCCACTTCTCTTTTCATGTGTCTATAGCTAGCACTAGGTACCTCAAATGGTATGCCTTCCAACACCTTTCCTTCATATTGAGCAGGGTCATTTATTTGTGGGAAAGAGAATCTTGTCTGCTTTCTTGCTAACTACAATTTTGGTCTTGTAATGGGTATGCAAATGTAATGAACATGCAAATAGATTCATATAAATAAATTCAATAAACCTTTTGAATTCAAAGTATCTATGATTTTCTTCCTTTCAAATCAAGGGGGTAACATTGGCATAAATAAATATATTTTTAGGTAATCAGTTAAAGAAGTCCCCCGACTCCTGGTCTAAGGCATCTCCTTTACCCTTGTAGCAGCAGACTGTAATGTTGCTACACCTGTCATTGGGTATGGGGCCTTCCTGTACCACCTGGTTGACTATATAGGTGACTAGGCTTTACCCTACTCTGTCAGATATTTTCAGCATCTCAGCAGTGATTCCTGATGATCCAGGAACTTTCCCTGTCTTCATATCCTTAGTTATCTACCAACCCTGATGGCTGATCCCTCAATTGGGTCCATACCAGGAAGAGTCCCCTTCTCCCATACATTGTTCCTATTTAAGTAAAAAAAACACAAGTGGCACATAGTGGGACTGAACCTAAGACCATGTGGTTGAGAAGCAAGCTTCTTAACCACGCAGCCACGTCTACATGGATGTAGGTAATTTAGGTGGAGGGAGGCGGGGTGATGAACTGAGTGACATACATAAGAAATATTCTAAGTGAATTGAAATTCAATTCTTAATTGAAGAATCATAAGTATGGGGTTGTGGGAGGTGGTGGTGGTGGTGGTGGTGGGGGATGTTAATTGCTGATCTGATCAGAAAACAGAGGAAGGAGAGCTTAGGAGAGTGGAGGGAGAGGAATAGGGAGGGGGAAGAGAAGGAGAGGAATAGGGAGGGGGAAAGAGAGGGAGAGGAATAGGGAGGGGGAGAGAGAGAGTAGTGAGAAAGTAAATGGAGCAAAAGAAGTAGGGAGAGAGAATGTGGACAGTACAGGAGGGGGAAGAGAAGTAGGGGTGAAAGAAATAGATAGGCATAGAGAGATGGAAGGGGGAGATAGGAAAAGGGAAACAGAGGGAGAGAAGGGGAGGAGGAGGAGGAGGAGGAGGAGGAGGAAGAGAAGAAGGAGGAGGAGAGGGAGGAGAAGAAGGAGGAGGAGAGGGAGGAGAAG
>NC_069001.1:3183927-3185888 GCF_001194135.2 Octopus bimaculoides
GGTGGTAGTGGTGGTGATGGGCTACTCGACCTGAAGAAAATTCTAACTGGGTCCCACCTGTACATCTTGATATGAGATCACTATGTCGCGCACATATGGTTGTGATGCATGTTCCTGGTGTACCCTTATCAGACGGGTAGTCATGATGGGTATATTGGGCTTCATATATTTTACAAACAGCATCACTTTCATGGCATGCACTGCTCTCTCACTCAATAACAACAATAATAATAATAATAATAATTCTTTCTACCAAAAGCACAAGGCCTGAAATGATGATGATGATGATGATGATGAAGACAAAGGATGAGAAAATCAAGAAGTACCAAGAAGTACCAAGTGAAAGGAGTGCATAGTCTCAAAAGTGAGTGGTACCTATTGTGATTCGAGCATTTGGAACCATCTCAAAGAAAGCAATATTCTGGCAACAAAAGCTGCAAATAGCAAACTTCATAGGAAGCACTCAGTTGGTAGCAGTTCTTGGAAGAGCTTATGTGTTGAGAAAAGTGTTGCGTCTCTAAAGCTGCAGGATGGAGCTGAGATATAACATAGACATAGATAAATCAGAAGTTAAGTGGATAAATAATAATAATAATAATAATAATAATAATATCTTTTAATTTCTTTAAAATAATAAATAATAATAATGGTTTCAAATTTTGGCACAGGGCCAAGAGTCTTTGAGGGGAGGAGAAGTTGGTTACATCGACCTCAGTACTTGACTGATACTTATTTTATCAACCCCAAAAGGATGAAGGGCAAAGCTGACCCCAGTAGAAGTTGAACTCAGAACATCAAAACAGACAAATTACTGCTAACGATTCTGCCAGCTCACTGCCCTTGACAATTGTTTTTTGTTATAGGCGCAAGGCATGAAATTTTGGAAGAGGCAGGGCTAGTTGATTACATTGACCTCAGTTCTCAACTGGTACTTATTTTATTGACCCCGAAAGGATGAGAAATAAAAGTCGACCTCAGTAGAATTTGAACATTAAGACAGGTGAAATGCTGCTAAAACGAAGTAGAATTGGTTCATATTCTGCTGAAAGTTTACAAAAAACCAAATACTCATGACAGCAACCTCATAGATATCTATATATAAGTAAAGAAATCAAGAAAGATAAGTGGATGGCTACGTCTCAGCATGACTTTACATTAACGAAAGAAGCAAAAAAATGAAATACGTTAACGCAGTCTGACACTGAAGGAAACAGTCATAGGTTCAATGTCATGCAGCAGAACAAATGGATAAATGTAGTTAGGTAAATCAGTCATCGATTATGATGATGATGACGATGATGATGATGGTATCTATAAATAACTGGGGGTTCAGGAAATATTATTGCAGTCTAACAAGTGCTCCTGACATAATCACGCCGCATGAGAATTTTGGCAAACAAAGATTTCCAATACCTCTAACAAATGGGAGGTTTCTTGATAATGGGGAAAGGGGGGAGGGGGGAATATGTATAAAGTGGGGAGGCGGGTGAGGTGAGGAGTGAGGTGAGGTGTGCTGGTTGATTGGCTGGTTGGTTCATTATTTTCGGGGTCATCAGAAATAACAAGGTTTAATGATAATAACAATAATAATGATTAATCCTTTTTTGCCATAGGTACAAGGCCTGAAATTTTGGGGGAGGGGTAAAGTCGATTACATTGACTCCAGTTCTCAACTGGTCCTTATTTTATTAACCCTGAAAGGATGAAAGGCAAAGTCAACCTTGGCAGAATTTGAACTCGGAATGTAAGGGACGGACAAAATGCCGCTAAGCGGCATTTTGTCCGGTGTGTTGACGATTCTGCCAGCTCACCATTTTCATAAACAAGGAGGGGGAGTGGGAGGAGGGGAGGAGTACATGTATATACCCATACATACCTACATACAGATATGTATACAACTATACATATACAAACATGTGTACATTATGTGTGTGTGCACATGTTCATGTGTGTGTGTGCAC
>NC_069001.1:3185908-3186756 GCF_001194135.2 Octopus bimaculoides
GGAGGAGGGGAGGAGGAGGGGAGGAGTACATGTATATACCCATACATACCTACATACAGATATGTATACAACTATACATATACAAACATGTGTACATTATGTGTGTGTGCACATGTTCATGTGTGTGTGTGCACAGACACATTATATATATATATATATATATGTGCATGCATATATATGCATGCATATATATGTATATACATACATATATACACACATATACATACACACAGACACACATACATACATGAACATACACACACACATGTATGTACATATAAATTTAAATAATACTAAAAAAACATACAAAGAAAGAAAATGAGTTGGCAAGGAAGCATTAGGGATCAAAATGAAATCTAACAAATAAAATATGTAATTACAAATTAAGAAGCTAATTAGTTAAACTGTAGAAATAGAAATAGAAATAACGAACTATCACATTCCTACAAGTCATTAACGTAGAAACGGAGCAGAGATATATTACTGGAAAATGGAGAAATAGAATTGCGTAAGTGCAGGTGGTAACACATCTTAATTACAGCTGCAGTTTGGTGCACAATTACGAAGGACTGTACAAACAATGTGCACAATTACAGCAACGTATGCAGAGAATATTGAATAATGACAAGTGTTTCACAGTGTGAAGAGTTAACGTGTGTGTTTGTGTGTATGTGTGCGCGAAGGGGAGATAGAGAAAGGGAGAGAAAAGAGAGAGGGAGAGAGAAAGAGAAAGAGGGAGAGAGAGGGAGAGAGAAAGAGAGAGAGGGAGAGAGAAAGAGAGAGGGAGAGAAAGGGAGAGGGAGAGAAAGGGAGAGGGAGAGAGAGAGGGAGAGAAAGAGAGAGGGAGA
>NC_069001.1:3191766-3195187 GCF_001194135.2 Octopus bimaculoides
CAAGATAAGGATCCTTTGAGAGAAGAGGACGTGATCTTCTGTCAGATGATGAAAGATTCAAGTATGACAGAGAGACAGAAACAGGTGCCTTGATGTATGTGTATATATATATATATATATATATATATATTAGTTTAGTGGTGGTCTGCTCTACCTGAATTGCAACTTCGGTACCAATGTTATTTTAGCAACACACAACAGGTCACGAGAACTTCACTGTTTGAAAATTTGGCAGACGTTATCAATTTAGATTTTTCAAAGGAACGTGTTGCTTCACACAGAAATTGTTGTTTTATCATTTGAATATTTCTAAATAACACCATTGAGATACCTTTGAGATTGCTGCAATGATATGTTATACCCACACACACAAACACAGAGGTTTCCATTGGCAATAAGGTTGTAAAAAAAATTAACTGCCTATCAGTGTTAGGTGCTAAATTGTCCAATATTTCCATTCATGGGGTAGCCATTTTGAATTTTGAGGAAACAATCACAACATTACAGCAAGTTATAGATTTTTGTGAAAAGTTTTTGGAAAAAAAGAAGAGGAAAAAAGAAGTAAAAAAAAAAAACCATGGAAAATCTTTTTCTCAAAAGAAATTATTTAACAGCTTGTTCGTATTTGATGTTTAAAACATAAAAGCCCAAAGCCTGTTTTATTATTTTTCCAAGCTTAATTTTATTATGCCCCTATACAGGGGATATATGAAAATAGTCAGAAGAGAATATGAAATCTATTCTGCCTGTTATTTAACCATTATTTGTATGAAAAGGCGGCGGCGAGCTAGCAGAGCTGGCACGCCAGGCAAAATACTTAGTGTTATATCATCTGCCGCTACATTCTGAGTTCAAATTCCGCTGAGGTTGACTTTGCCTTTTATCCATTCAGGGTCGATAAATCAAGTACCAGTGAAATACTGGGGTTGATGTAATCAACTAGTCCCCTCCCCACAAATTTGAGGCCTTGTGCCTCCAGTAGAAAGGATTATTTGTATGAATAGGTGCAGGTGTGTTGTGTGGTTGTTAAGAAGCTCACTTTTCAACCGTGTGGTTTGGAGTTCAGTCCCACTGTGCAGCACTTTGGGCAGGTTTCTTCTATTATAACCAGAGGTGTAACTAGGGTAAATGGCACCCAGAGCAAGCATCAAAATATGCATGTGAAGGTGTGTGTGTGTGAGGTGACTGAGTGTGTGTATGTTGAAGACTGAGTGTGTGCATGTTGAAGACTGAGTGTGTGTATGTGTGTTTCTGTAGAGGTGTGTGTATGTGTATCCATAGAGGAGTAACTGAGTGTGTATGGCTGAGTTTGTGTATGTATGTGTGAGGTTGTTTGTATAAGTAGGTATGTGATTATGTATGCATATATCTATGAATGTGTCTCAATGTGTGTGCATGTGCACAGGTGTGCATGTGTGTGTTTGTCACTCCACCACCATTTGACAAGTGTTGGTTTGTTTACATCCTTGTAACCAAGCAGTTTGGCAAATGAAACCGATAGAATAAGTCTCAGACTTGAAAATAAGTACTGAGGTCGATTTATTCAAATTAACCATCCAAGCTAGTGCCCCAGCATGGCCATAGTCCAACGACGAAAAGAAGTAAAAGACAAAAGATAAAAGTTAACCACAAAGGTGCCTGAAGCGATAGAAATATTCTCCTGTTACCGTTTCCTTGATTCAGTTTTCCAGTTGGTGAGGCGAGTGTGGTGCGGTCTTAACAGACCAATTTATCTCTCTCTCGAGGCTCCAGGATCAGATCAGAAGCTCAAGATAACACTAATGAAAGACTGAAAGCCTTTAGCTATGCCAGTCTCTCGTTTAAGCAAATAGAATTATGCACAAAGAAATTACGATGATAACATCAGCAATGGTGATAACATAATTCTGGAAGAAGCAGCAAATGACGGGGTGGGGTGGAGGGGGGCACGTTAAATAATGATTTTTAACCCCTTTCGTTATCATATTTCTGTTGAAACGTGAAGGCACATGGCTCAGTGGTTACAGTGTTGGGCTCACAATCATGAGGTAGTGAGTTTGATTCCCAGACTGGGCTGTGTGTTGTTTTCTTAAGCAAGACACTTTATTTCATGTAGCTCCAGTTTACTCCTCTGTAGAAATGAGTTGTGATGTCACTGGTGCCAAGCATGTATCAGCCCCTTTGCCTTCCCCTTGGATAACATCAGTTACATGGAGAGAGGAGGCTGGTATGCACGGGTGACTGCAGGTCTTCCATAAACAACCTTGCTCAAAACTCGTGCCTCAGAGGGGAACTCACTACATGTAATCCTATGGACATTCAGAACTAAACGGGGTCTTTAGATGTAATCTTATGGACATTCATGACTAAAGGGGGGTCTTGACCCTTTATCCTAGCTCTCTAGGATTACCATTTGTTCTGATCCATGGCTCATTTCCTACACTCACGATGCTTCATCAACCAAGTGGAGATGGAAGCTTCAGTGAAGGAGTTCTTCACCTCAAAGGACAAGAACTGGTATCAGCATGAGATCAAAGAATTTGACAGAAAAGCAGCTTCAGAAAGGCAGCTTCAGAAAGGCAGCAGAGTATATTCATTCATCTGAAACTGCAACCTAACACTGTTACTCCTCTGGTATTTGGTAGGAAAACACAGGAATACAAACTCAGAGTAGTGATGGAGGGAAAGAAGTCTTAACTTTATAAGTGAATGAATATATTTATATCGTATTTCATGCTGAGTTTTCTTTACAATCTCAATGCATCCCCAGATTTGTGTTTCTCTTTTGAATGTCTTTAATCTGTCACTCTACTGGCAAATAAAGCAAGCTCCATAAATATGAAATGTAAAAGGAAACCATTTTATTTTTATTCCTTTCTGAAGAATTATTTATGTAATTAAAACTTATTTTCCGATTCATACTTAACGAAACATATTTCCAATATCATATTTCACTTAACGAAATACATTTCCAATACAGAATTCCACTTAATGAAACATAGTTCCCCATACAGAAATATGAAAGATCAAACAGGCAGCAGATTATTACAGGAGATTCTGATTATTGGGAGAAGATATTATTTTAAAAACACTGAATAGAAAATAATAACAACAACAACAACGATTAATAATAATAACAATAATAATGATGATGATAATAATAATAATAATGGTTTCAAATTTTGGCACAAAGCCAATAACTTTAAGGGAAGGGAGTAAGTTGATTACAAATGAACCCAGTGCTCAACTGGTATTTATTTTACCGACCCTGAAAGGATGAAAGGCAAAGTCAACCTCGGTGGCATTTGAACTCAGAACACCAAGTTGGAAGAAATGTCACTAAGCGTTCTTTCCAGCGTGCTAAAGATACTGCCAGCTTGCAGCCTTAACAACAGCAACAACAATAATAACAATAATAATAATAATAATAATCTTTTCTACT